>NC_134397.1:190385393-190690413 GCF_050003625.1 Haematobia irritans | reverse complement strand
TATATATATATATATATATATATATATATATATATATATATATATATATATATGTATATATATATATATATATATATATATATATATATATATAATATATATATATATATAAATATATATATATATATATATATATATATATATATATATATATATATATATATATATATATATATATATATATATATATATATATATATATATATATATATATATATATATATATTCTTAGAGAAATATTTCGATGTGTTACAAACGGAATGACAAAGTTAATATACCCCCCCTCCATTAAAAATTTTTATAATTTTTAATTGATTCTAACACTTGTCGGAAATGTTTACCTCAAATATTTTCTAAAATTCATAATTTTTTCAGATTGGATTTAGCATTTTTTTCGACAAAATTTAAATGATTTGTACCATTTTATTAATTCTTACTCTGTTTTTAACGTATTTGACACAAAAAAAGTTCAAATTACCCATTAAAAGTAGGAAAAAAAACAAGTTATAAAAAATTGAATTAAAAGAACTTCCTGGGTAGTTAAAATAAAGAACATCATTGGGAGTGCATCTTCTGGAAGTGCTTTTAAAGTTGTGCCTTTAGAAGAACTTCCAATTTTTTTTTTTGCTGGGAATGAATATAATCAATAAATAGTATAGTTGTTTTCCTTTGAAAACTCTTCAGGTGGATTTGATGTATCTGTCATCTGTCAAGCATGGACCGATCCACACCATATTCGCTACACCTATTTACGGACCTAAAATACTTCAACATTTTGAGTTTCATGCAAACTGGATAAAAATCGCGGTGTCTAAAGGAATATATATGGGGTATAACAGGATATAGATTGGTACGACCCATTTTCGGCGTACATACATGTGGACCCAAAATACCTTTAGATTTTGAATTTTAAATCGGAAAATCGGTCTAGATGAGGTAAATACGAATACATGGTCCGATACACACCATCGTCGGCGCACGTATGTGCACGGACGAATAAGACTGTTTTTCATATGTTTGCGTGTAAAAATTATATGTTTGAAACTCAAATTTTTTAACACATTATTTTTGGGTGCAAAGATATTCTGTTCATTAACTAGCATAACATGTTTGCGACTTATATGTTAATATGTTAGAACATATTATGTTTGGGACATACGATTTTTTTGTCATTCCGTTTGAAGATATAGACACATGGAGATTTTGGCAACAGTGCTCAGGATTGGTCCCTGAGTCGATCAAGCCATATCCGTCCATTTGTCTATGAAGACAGTTTTGTAATCAAAGTCTAGGTCGTAATCCATCGACTTCAATATTGGTAAAAGTAATTGTTTCCGGTCAGAATAAAACCTTATAATTTCGAAAGAAATCGGTTCAGTTTTAGATATATATATATATATATATAGATATATATAGATATATATAGATATATATATAGATATATATATAGATATATATATAGATATATATAGATATAGCTCCCACACCCTCAAAAAATATCGCTTCTTTAACATATGTTCCAAACATATTTTGCAGGAAGCACATATATTATTAGATACTGCCGAAACATTAATATGTTTGTTTTATGTGAACATGTCATATGTTTGGAAGCATTTTGAGCCCAAAAATATTATATGCTTGGAAGAATTTTTCCCAAAGACGATTGTGCTCATTGCCTAACAAACTCGTAATTTTCACTTCCTCGAAATATTTTAGTTCTTGGCACCTTTTTCTGTAATACAAATAATGTTGAAGAAATTATTCACTTTTATAAATTTTACCTTTCGCCTACACGGAGAATCGAACCGAGGACTATACAGTTTGTAAGCCAACAAACTACCCACTGGACTACGTAGCTGTTATAGTCACCAGTAGATAATTATCGTTATAAGTTACACTTATATAGCATAGTTTGCAGCGCCCACGAGCCCATGCAAACATAACTTTATTTAACTGAAACATACATTTGTTTGCCACGTGGACTCTCCCGTCAACTCTCCCGGTTTCCATCTCAATTTCTTTCTCTATACTCTCTCTGTCGCTTTGAATAAAATATCACAACATATGTATGTTTAGTCGAAATTTGTAAATTTATATATGTTTGCATTCACACATATGATTTTTATGAAACATTCATGCCCCAAACATAATATATTCTAACATATTAACATAGATGTCCCAAACATTTAGTGTTAGTTTAGGAACATTCCTTGTTTGCACTTAAATATATTGTGTTTTAAAATTGTGCCCGAAACACATTTTGTTTATATCGGAACATATGAAAAACATATTTTTCTAAGAGTGCATGTATATCTTTTGCCCGGTATCTTCTAATATGGCCCAGAAGCCACAATTTAAGCCTGGTTAAATTTTGCACAAGAAGTGCAATTAACAGTGCCGTAAAGTGTGCTACATGTGATTGAGTGTTAGTCTTAAAAAAGGAGGATGATGAACTGAAAAACTTATTAACAAAAACTCATTTTTATTTTTTGTTACATTTTAAAATTCTAATATTTTTGGAATAATTAAATTAGCATACAGAAACAAATTAAAGAAAAATCATCACTTCCTTGTTATGTGTTATTATTGAATTTTTGTTAACAAATATGCCATCTTTTATGTAAATCACTTATTTATTCTTTGAAAAATCGTCACAAACGACGAATAAAGAACAACTCCTGATTATCTACATAATTTAGCATATTTCTTTCAGTGACATTAATTATATATTAGCTGAATATATTGTTCATGACTTTTGTGTTTATGTATATAAACTTTTATGTTTTGCTTTTTTATGCGACTTAAGCTAAAATATTTTTCTTTCTGTTGCTCTTCTGGTTCCTTTCAACACCGACAGACATTCGAAAAACTTTCAACTGTATTGCCATTTGCACTGCTCATTTGAATGGGGGTGTGATGGGAGGGGGAAGCTTTAACAAACAAACAAATGCATTTCCTTCCGTTTGACATAATTTTTATAAACATTGATTTGATGTAATAGAAATTTTATGCTGAAATGGAAATTATATGTATATGAACATTTATTAGGGTGAACTGAATGAGGATGTATTATTCAAACTTTAATGGGACATGGGACACAGTGCTTGTAGGTCAAATACTGATTTGGGACCCCATAAAGCTGGTATACAGTGAAATCTTTGAACATTATGAAATGCGGACACCTATCAAACGTGGACAATTTTCATGAGACGTTTGCTATATTATCACATTAAAAATATCCTCTCATACGTGGACACTTACAAAATGAGGACCACATATACACAGAAAATGTTTCCAATTAAAATTTTAATTGAGTTTTAAAAAATATTCAATTAAAAATTTAATTGATTCAAAAATTTTTTTAAATGAAACAAAATTCAATCACAAAAATTAATAGTATCAATTAATTATTTAATTTACCTTCAATATATTTTTTAATTGATACTATAATTTCTATGATTGAAGACATTTTAATTAAAAAAATAATTGGATCAATTAATTTCTTGATTGAATCACACTTTTTTTGTGTGTGTAGGCAACCCACACTAATGAGAGGTGTCACTACACAAACAAGTATATACGGCCAGGTTGAATCTTATATACCCTCCACCATGGATTGCGTACAAACTTCTACGCAATTATGAATTTGATATGGGCCAATTTGTGCGTGATTGGGGATCGATTTATCTGAGGGCTATATATAACTATGGACCGATATGGACCTAGTTAGGCATGGTTGTTAACGGCATAACATTTCAACACGGATGAAATTTCCTCCACCAAGAGGCTCCAAAACCAAATCTCGGGATCGATTTATATGGGGGCTATAAATAATTATGGACTAATATGGACCACTTTTGGCATGATTGTCAAATATCATATACCACCACCACGTACCAAATTTCAACCAGATCGAATGAATTTTGCTTCTCCAAAACGCACAGGAGGTCAAATTTGGGGATCGGTTTACATGGGGGCTATATATGATTATGGACCGATGCGGACCAATTTTTGCATGGTCATTAGAGACCATATACTAACACCATATACCAAATTTCAGCTGGAGCGGATGAAATTTGCTTTTCTTAGAGGCTCCGCAAGCCTATATATAATTATGGACCGATGCGGACCAATTTTTGCATGGTTGTTAGAGACCACATACTAACACCATGAACCAAATTTCAGCCGGATAGGATGAAATTTGCTTCTCTTAGAGGCTCCGCACACCAAATCGGGGGATCGGTTTGTATGGGGGCTATATATAATTATGAACCGATGTAGACCAATTTTTACATGGTTTGTAGAGACCATATACTAACACCATGTACCAAATTTCAACCGGATCGGATGAATTTTGCTTCTGTTAGAGGCCCCGCAAATAAAATCTGGGGATCGGTTTATATGGGGGCTATATATAATTATGTACCGATGTGGACCAATTTTTGCATGGTTGTTAGGGACCATATACTAACGCCATGTACCAAATTTCAACCGAATCGGATGAATTTTGCTTATCCATGGGGCTCCGGAGGTCAAATCTGGGGATCGGTTTATATGGGGGCTATATATAATTATGGACCTATATGGACCAATTCCTGCATGGTTGTTAGGGACCATATACTAACACCATGTACCAAATTTTAGCCGGATCGGATGAAATTTGCTTCTCTTAGAGGCTCCGCACACCAAATCGGAAGATGGGTTTATATGGGGGCTATATATAATTATGAACCGATGTAGACCAATTTTTGCATGGTTGTTAGAGACCATATAATAACACCATGTACCAAATTTTAACCGGATGGGATGAAATTTTCTTCTCTTTGAGGCTCCGCAAGCCAAATCTGGGGATCGGTTTATATGGGGGCTATATATAATTATGGACCGATGTGAACCAATTTTGGCATGGTTGTCAGAGACCATATACAAACACCATGTACCAAATTTTAACCGGATCGGATGAAATTTTCTTCTCTTTGAGGCTCCGCAAGCCAAATCTGGGGATCGGTTTATATGGGGGCTATATATAATTATGGACCGATGTGAACCAATTTTTGCATGGTTATTGGAGACCATATACTAACACCATGTACCAAATTTCAACCAGAGCGGATTTGTTTTGCTTCTCTTAGAGGCTCCGCAAGCCAAATCTGGGGATCGGTTTATATGGGGGCTATATATAATTATGGACCGATATGGACCAATTTTTGCATGGTTGTCAGAGACCATATACTAACACCATGTACCAAATTTCAACCAGATCGGATGAAATTTTCTTCTCTTTGAGGCTCCGCAAGCCAAATCTGGGGATCGGTTTATATGGGGGCTATATATAATTATGGACCGATGTGAACCAATTTTTGCGTGGTTGTTAGAGACCATATACCAACACCATGTACCAAATTTCAGCCGGATCGGATGAAATTTGCTTCTCTTTTAAGCTCCGCTAGCCAAATCTGGGGATCGGTTTATATGGGGGCTATATATAATTATGGACCGATGTGGACCAATTTTTGCGTGGTTGTTAGAGACCATATACCAACACCATGTACCAAATTTCAGCCGGATCGGATGAAATATGCTTCTGTTAGAGGCTCCACAAGCCAAATCTGAGGGTCCCTTTATATGGGGGCTATACGTAAAAGTGGACCGATATGGCCCATTTTCAATTCCATCCGACCTACATCGATAACAACTACTTGTGCCAAGTTTCAAGTCGATAGCTTGTTTCGTTCGGAAGTTAACGTGATTTCAACAGACGGACGGACGGACGGACATGCTTAGATCGACTCAGAATTTTACCACGACCCAGAATATATATATATACTTTATGAAGTGTTAGAACAATATTTCGATGTGTTACAAACGGAATGACAAAGTTAATATACCCCCATCCTATGATGGAGGGTATAAAAACTTTCGATACACTGAAAAAACAGTGAACCCACCAGGAAGAAAAGTTTCGGTTAATTTTAGAAAATTTTGAACATTTGTAGAAAATTTTAACTAAACAGTATTACAAACGTTGGCATCACGCCGATGTCATAAAAATAAGTAAATATTTTTCGACAAATTCAAGAAAATTTATTAGACATAACTAAGTTTTTTCACTTGTTAAAGAAAATTTTGTAGTTTGAAGGAAAAACTTGGAGTTCAAAATTGCAAGAATGTCTTTAGTGATATACGAAGTTCATGATGGACGCATTTTTGGTAAAATTTACAAATTTAAAGAAATTCTGAACTATTTTGTGGAAGGTACGAATTTAGTTAATCATTATGCTTCATTTGGGTTCATTTTTTTCCTCGGTTTTAGTTAATTTAACTAACGTACACAAAAACTTATTAGAGTAAAGGAAAATTTCTCCAAACATAATAATTCCATGAACTAAAATAAAGTTAAATTGGCTTTAGTGAAATAGAGAGTTCACTTTTGTTTGAGTGTAATGAAAATGTCTTTGTCTTTAAGAAATTTGTGTGATGTAATTCACACCAAAAAATTTAAATTTAGGTTTCCTAGTCCTATATTTTTGAGTGCACTTGTTTTAACATGAAAATCCTGTCAACACCCTATTATCTATTTTCTGTTTGTTTTTGATATACTAGAGTTTACTGGTATATTAGGAAATCAACTTTCATCACAGCTATTACTGTAAAACAAAACACAAACATAAATGTAAAGTTTTTTTTTTGTTGCCTCTGGATTTGGTGTTTTTATACCACAAGTTTCTTTTATGGCCTCATTTTTATGAGTTGTTTATCAATTTGTGAATATTTTTGTTTGGGGGTGAAAGTGCCATGTAGACATGCAAATCTAAGAAAATGTCTTTTCGAAAGAAATTTTTACAACACAAACTTTTAATACAATACCCCATTTTTATGACTGAATTATGGTCATACATGCAATGTCTTAAGAATTCGAATATGACAACCCAGTAAAATATTCCTATTGCAAATGAACTCAATTTGAAGTAAGACTGTGTTCCCCAAAGAAGAAAACTCTTTTTTCAGTACACGGTTGAAAGTTCGTCCAGCCGAATATTAAAAACACCCAACGCCAGACTAATCTCCCCACAATGAATGGCCATATATACAAGGCGCCTGAAATATAAAGTGCTATATATTTTATTTTATTGAACAATAATAGGTTCAAAAGCAAAAAATGTCGGAGAAAATATAAAAAAAAAATTTTAAAATCAACTTAAATTTGTACGAATTAGCTACCTTTGGTTGACGAAGCCATCACACCCTGCACGAAAGTGTCTTTGACGTATTTTGGCCTATTACCCGCAAAGCGTCATCTTAATCTTGATGATCGACATTTTGATAGTTTTTTGTGCCAGCTTTACTCTCCAAAATGCGCAAAATTCCAATGGATTGAAAGCCATTGTAGGGTTAATATAAAGTGAGGAACTCCTTTTTAATTAACTCTTTGTTGTCGTGTGCTGAGTTCGATGTTGGTGAGTCCTGTTGGAACGTCTATGGTCTGCTGTCGAAGCCATCTATGTCTGCCCAGGGCTTCAATACTATGTTCAAGCATGTGAGGGTTACGGCGGCCCATACTATTACCATCGGCGCTGCTTGAGTTCTGATGGCCAATAGAAGGTGTACATTTTCAGTTGACCTCTTTGGCAAGTAAACTCAATTTTTTTATATATATATTCTGGGTCGTCTGTGAAAAATTTCAGCAGAATAAGTTCATTATCAGCGTTGCCACAATGAATTTTTATTTTGGACCAATATTTTTTCAAAATTGGACCAAAATTTGTACCAGCAGACCATTTTTCCAAATTAAATTACAATCATTTAAAAGTTAAAATTCTTCCAAAATTTTACTTCGATAGAAAATTGTCAAAATTTTATTTCCATAGAAAATTTTGTCTAAATTTTAATTTTATAGAAAATTTTTGTTAAAATTTTATTTCCAAAGAAAAATTTTAATTCTATAGAAAATGTTGTCAAAATTTTAATTCTATAGAAAATTTCGTCAAAATTTTAATTCTATAGAAAATGTCGTCAAAATTTCAGTTCCATAGAAATTTTTGTCAAAATTTTATTTCTGTAGAAAATTTTGTCAAAATTTTATTTCTGTAGAAAATTTTCTCAAAATTTTAGTTCCATAGAAAATTGTCTCAAAATTTTCTTTCTATAGAAAATTTTGTCAAAATTTTATTTATGTAGACAATTTTTTCAAAATTTTATTCTATAAAAAAATTTGTCAAAATTTTATTTCTATAAAATTGTTTGTCAAAATTTTGTCAAAATTTCATTTCTATTGAAATTTTTCCCAAAATTTTATTTCTATAGAAAATTTTCTCAAAATATTATTTCTATAGAAATTTTTGTCAAATTTCATTTCTATAGAAATTTTCTCAACATTTTATTTCTATAGAAAATTTTGTCAAAATTTTATTTCAATATAGAAAATTTTCTCAAAATTTTAGTTCTATAGAAAATTGTCTCAAAATTTTCTTTTTATAGAAAATTTTGTCAAAATTTTATTTATGTAGACAATTTTTTTAAAATTTTATTTCTATAAAAATTTTTGTCAAAATTTCATTTCTATAGAAAATTTTGTCAAAATTTCATTTCTATAGAAAATTTTGTCAAAATTTCATTTCTATAGAAATTTTTGCCAAAATTTTATTTCTATTGAAATTTTTCCCAAAATTTTATTTCTATAGAAATTTTTGTCAAATTTTGTTTCTATAGAAAATTTTCTCAACATTTTATTTCTATAGAAAATTTTGCCAAAATTTTATTTCTATAGAATATTTCGTCAAAATTTCAGTTCCATAGCAATTTTTGTCAAAATTTTATTTCTGTAGAAAATTTTGTCAAAATTTTATTACAATATAGAATATTTTCTCAAAATTTTATTTCTATTGAAATTTTTCTCAAAATTTTATTTCTATAGAAAATTTTCTCAAAATATTATTTCTATAGAAATTTTTGTCAAATTTTGTTTCTAGAGAAAATTTTCTCAACATTTTATTTCTATAGAAAATTTTGCCAAAATTTTAATTTTATTGAAAAATTCGTCAAAATGTTATTTCGTTAGGAAACTTTGTTAAAATTTTAGTTAAAAAATTACATTAGAAAATTTTGCCAAAATTTCATTTCTTTAGGAAATTTTGCCAAAATTTCATTTCTATAGAAAATTTAGCCAAACTTTTAGTTCTATAGAAAATTAGGCAAAATTTTATTTCTATAGAAAATTTTTTCAATATTTGATATCTATAAAAATTTGTCTAACTTTTATTTCAATTGAAAGTTATCGCAAAATTTTATGTCTACAGAACATTTTGTCAACATTTTTTTTTCTATAGAAAATTTTGAAAAATTACCGATTTGACGAAATTGGACCAAAATCAATCAAATTCCATTGGGTCCGACCATTGGACCAAATTTAAAAATTAATATTTTTTGAACCAATTTTGGTCCGATCGGACTAAAATGGCTACACTGTTCATTATTGAAAGCTATAGAACAGGCTGAACAACAGACAGACATACAGAAGGAAACCTAAAGGGTGATACGGTCAAAATTTGGTCAATATAAACTTGACGTATTTCTTTCAATTTTGATTATAAAAAACATGAACACCCCTCATTTTGAAGGTGTGTGTGTGTAGAATGTTGCTCCTATTTTGATTTTGTAATTCACTCCTCAGTTGTCAAAATGCCGTCAAAGCAAGAAGAGCAGCGTATCAAAATTTTGCTCGCGCATCCGAGCTACTCGCACGCAAAGCTGGCAAAATCGCTAAAAGTTGCCAAATCAACCGTTACAAATGTAATTAAAGTGTTTGGGGAACGTTTGTCGACAGCCAGGAAGTCTGGATCGGGGGGAAATCGAAAACCGGAAGCCGCTGAGACGACAAAGAGAGTTGCCGGTAGTTTCAAGCGAAACCCTAACCTCTCTCTCCGAGATGCCGCAAATAAGCTGGGTGTATCGTCTACAACCGTGCATCGAGCCAAAAAACGAGCCGGACTATCGACTTACAAGAAGGTAGTGACTCCAAATCGCGATGATAAACAAAATACGACGGCCAAAGCGCGATCCCGGAGGCTGTACACGACGATGCTGACGAAGTTTGACTGCGTGGTAATGGACGACGAAACCTACGTCAAAGCCGACTACAAGCAGCTTCCGGGACAGGAGTTTTACACGGCAAAAGGAAGGGGGAAAGGTAGTAGATATTTTCAAGCCCATAAAACTGTCAAGGTTCGCAAAGAAATATCTGGTTTGGCAAGCCATCTGTACTTGTGGCTTGAAAAGCAGCATTTTCATAGCTTCCGGGACTGTCAACCAAGAAATTTATGTGAAAGAGTGTTTGAATAAACGTCTGCTGCCTTTCCTGAAGAAACACGGTTGTTCCGTACTGTTTTGGCCGGATTTGGCATCTTGCCATTACGGTAAAAAGGCCATGGTTCCCAAGGACAAGAACCCTCCCAACACGCCAGGGCTCCGCCCAATTGAGAAATTCTGGGCTATTGTCAAGCGGAACCTAAAGAAGACCAAAAAAACTGCTAAGGACGAGCAGCAGTTCAAGGCAAACTGGCTTTCTGCGGCGAAGAAGGTGGACAAGGTGGCTATACAAAATCTGATGGCAGGTGTCAAGCGTGAGGCCCGGCAATTCGGATTTGGAAAAGCGAAAGCCTAACTGAATATTTTTCCTGAATTTTATACTAATTGAACTTGAAAAAGAAATTTAATTTGATTTTTTAAATAAACGATTTCACCGATTTCACCAAATTTTGACCGTATCACCCTTTAGCCTGTGTCTAAAGTTTTAAAAAATTTCCAATCCAAAAAGGGCAAAAAGCCTTGTTCGGTCCAAAGTGGTCTAAGTAATTTTTAGTCATGTTCTATTATCACTATTTTTAGTTCGTATATACTAAAAAAATTTAAAGAAAAAAATATGATTTTGAGACCGAAAATAAGGAAATTTCTATCTTATACGGGTTTTGAGAAATTTCGAAAAAAAAAAACAAAACTTGTTTCTTGTTTCCTGTAAAATTCACTTTTTAGACTTAGCGCACTTTGGAATTAATTTTTTAATTGGATCAATTAATTTTTAATTGACTGTCAATTAATTTTTTAATTGATACTATCATTTCTGTGATTGAAGACATTTCAGTTAAAAAATTAATTGAATCAATCAATTTCGTTATTGAATCAGAAAAACATTTTTTGTGTGTACCAAGTATGAACTTACAATTTAGAAGACGATGTTAAGAAGTTTTAAGATACCTTGCCATCGGCAAGTATTACCACAACCCAAGTTATTCGATTGTGGGTAACAGTCTTTAGTAGAAGTTTCTACACAATCCATGGTGGAGGGTACATAAGATTCAGCCTGCCCGAACTTACGGCCATATATACTTGTTTTTTTTTTTTTTTTAGGATAGCTATTTGTGGTTTTCCTGTCATAAATAAAGCCATTACACTATAACGCTTGAATTTTTATCACAAAAAAAAATATTTCTGAATGCAATAGATCAAAATACTTTTGTAAGCTTGTAAACTATAACATGAACTGTCACGAGAATAAATCTATCACAAACTAATCTAAGGCAGACGTACGTCTATGGAAACCTATGACTTTCTTTTCGTCCCTGTAGACTTAACTTAATTCACTAATATTGTACCGAAAAGTGTTAGCAAAATACTTCAAGGTCAAGGAAATAATCCGCATTTCCACACATATACCAGAGAATGTCAATCCATATAAAACCTTTTCCCATATCCCATTCGATTTTCCAATAATTGTCATTTCATTGATTAGAAAATAAATAAATAATCCTATACGCAATGAATGCTGTATATGTCCCAAGAAACCACATTTCTTTTCATCAGGCCACATGCAATGTTGGGTTTTGCTCCATTTCCAGGTCAAAGAAGGAAGAACACATGAAGTCGTTATGACTTTGTTGACATGTTTTTCGATTTTCAGGGATTGAAATGTTAAATGATAACATTGGAGAAGCATTATTATTTCATGTTTGGCAAATGTCGATCGACTATACCAGATGGCTTTGATGGTAAAAACCAAGAAAAAAAAATTGAACTGTGAATTATCCCAGTTGTTTTTGTTCATAACACCAACAACTCACTCAAGGAATTGAGTGAGTGATGGGGTGGTAATAAAACTCGTTATCCATTTGGTTTGTGTCGAACGACAATAACCATTGATAGGAATGTTTTTCTTTGGTATTTTTATTGTCTGTCCACAGTAGACAGTATATACATATATAGAAAACAGAGTATAAGAAAATAAAGTTAGCCGACTAAGGGATACCCTTATGACAGAAGTATTTCATTTGAAAAGTATGAAAGAGTTGAAACTTTCATACCCACCACCAAAAGATGGTGATTGAGGTATAATAACGTTTGCCATTCCGTTTGTACTACATCGAAATATTGTTTTCTGATATTCTTTGTCAAGGAAAAATTATATAAAAATGTCCGTCTAGTCACGCAAAAGCCTTCAAAAATGATGACACAGATTCCGTTTTTTTACCAAAAACAGGTCAACTTCAAAAATGGGCTATATGGGTCCACGTTTTTATTTAGCCTCCATATAAATCGATCACTGATTTGATTTTTGTTTTTGAGCATTCAGATACTTCAATTTGGATTGGATTTCCTGATATTTTAACTCTATACTAGTAAAAACAAGTAAGTAAAGTCTAAAGTCGGGCGGGGCCGACTATATTATACCCTTCACCCCTATGTAGGCCAAAATTTGTGTTACCATCTCAACTACTTCACATTTGCTGGAAGCTATATAAAGGAGACAATTTTTTTACTTCTACAAAATCTCTAGAATTAAAATTTAAATCGGCTAACGCTATCCAGTTATTTGGAGGATAATATAAACAGTCTACCATATTTCCCCAACTCTGGTGTACGTATATATGGGAGCTATATATAATCTGAACCGATTTTGACTAAATTTGACATGTATAGTTAGAATAATAATTCAGCTATCTATGCGAAATTTCACATAAATGGGTTTATAACTTTGCTTTGAAGCCAATCACGACAAAACCCTGGATTTTGAGGCCATATAAGTTCAAATCGGACGAAAGATATATATGGGAGCTATATCTAAATCTGAATCGATTTTTACCATATTTGGCACATACAATAGTATCGTTAAAAGTACCGCTTGTACAAAATTTGAAGTCAGGGCAAAACTCTGGCTTTTGAGTCCAAAGCTTTAAGTCCAAATCGGGCGAAAGATATATATGTGAGCTATATCTAAATCTGCAACGATTTTAACAAAATTTGACACACTTAACGATACTTTAAACGTACCCCTTGCACAAAATTTGAAACAAATCACGGCAAAATTCTGGCTTTTGTGGCCATATAAGTTCAAATCGGACGAAAGCTATATATGGGAGCTATATCTAAATTTCAACCGATTTCAATAAAATTTACCAAGCATTGGTAGAGTGTCTATTCTACCCTCTGTGAAAAATTTCACGAAGATCGTTAGTAAACTTTGGCCTCTGTGGTCATATGAGTCTAAATCGGACGAAAAATATATATGGGTCTAAATCTGAACCGATTTGGCTGATAATTTGCAAGATTTTCGAGATTCATAAAATATTTGGATGTACGGTATTTAAAGAAAATCAGTAGATAAACACGCTAACTATGACCAAATCGGGGATAAATATATATGGCAGCTATATCTAAATCTGAACCGATTTTTTCCAAAACCAATAGCATTGTCTCTGTCCCAAGAAACGGCCCTATGTCAAATTTGAGGACGATCGGATTTAAATTGCGAGCTGTACTTTGTGCACAAAATTACATATACAGACAGACAGACAGACAGACGGACATCGCCAAATCGACTCAGAATTTAATTCTACGCCGATCGGTATACTAAAAGATGGATCTATGAACACTATTTCTTGGCGTTACATACAAATGCACAAACTTATTATACCCTGTACCACAGTAGTGGTGAAGGGTCTAAAAATTAAGTTGCAAACGGAAACGTTCACGAAAAATCAAAACAGAATGTTCGCGGTTTCGTCCAAGAGCGTTGACGATTTCATGAACGGCTTCCGTCTTAAAATATCCCATAGACGTTATTATGCCAGCTCCGTTGGTGTGTAATGTGCTAAGGCTGTTAAGGCGTATGGACCAGATAATCCAGGTTCGAGTCATGGTAGTGGATTTATTTTGTTTTGTTTTTGTGTTTTTATACCCTCGCCACACTGTGGAACGGGGTATTATAAGTTAGTGCATATGTTTGCAACACCCAGGAGGAGACGAGATAGACACATGGTGTCATTGGCAATAATGCTGAGGGTGGGTCCCTGAGTCGATCTAGCCATGTCCGTCTGTCCGTCCGTCTGTGAACACATTTTTGTGATCAAAGTCTAGGTCGCAGTTTTAGTCCAATCGACTTCAAATTTGGCACAAGTTTCTGGGTCATTTGGGTCAGAATAGAACCCTATTGACTTTGGAAGAAATCGTTTCAGATTTAGATACAGCTCCCATATATATCTTGCGTTCGATATGTACTTATATGGCCCCAGAAGCCAGAGTTTTAGCTCAATATGATTAAAATTTTGCACTAGGAGTAAAATTAGCAGTGTAGTCAAGTATGCTAATTTTTATTGAAATCGGTTCAGATTTAGATAGAGCTCCCATATGCACTTATATGGCCCCAGAAGCCAGAGTTTTAGCTCAATTTGATTGAAATTTGACGCGCGAGTTCACATTTGACCAAAAACAACATCGTGTTGATGATTCTGAGCGGTGTTTGCAGCTGTTAACTCGTAATACACCCGAGTTTTTCCGTCGATATGTGACAATGGATGAAACATGGCTCCACCACTACACTCCAATCGACAGTCGGCTGAGTGGACAGCGACCGGTGAACCGTCTCCGAAGCGTGGAAAGACTCAAAAGTCCGCTGGCAAAGTAATGGCCTCTGTTTTTTGGGATGCGCATGGGATAATTTTTATCGATTATCTCGAGAAGGGCAAAACCATCAACAGTGACTATTATATGGAGTTATTGGAGCATTTGAAGGTCGAAATCGCGGCAAAACGTCCCCATATGAAGAAGAAAAAAGTGTTGTTCTACCAATCCAACGCACCGCGCCACAAGTCATTGAGAACGATGGCAAAAATTCATGAATTGGACTTCGAATTGCTTCCCCACCCACCGTATTCTCCAGATCTGGCCCCCCGCGACTTTTTCAGACCTCAAAAGGGTGGTCGCAGGGAAAAAATTTGGTTGCAATGAAAAGGTGATCGCCGAAACTGAGGCCTATTTTGAGGCAAAACCGAAGGAGTACTACCACAATTGTATCAAAAAATTGGAAGGTCGTTATAATCGTTGTATCGCTCTTGAAGGGAACTATGTTGAATAATAAAAACGAATTTTGACAAAAAAATGTGTTTTTCATTGTTAGGCCGGTAACTTATATGCACTTACATGGACCCAGAAGCCAAGGTTTTATCCAGATTTGCTTGAAATTTTGCACAAACATCACGTTTAGCCGTACAGTCGTGTGCAAAATTTGATTGCAATCGGTTCAAATTTAGATATAGCTCCCATACATATCTTTCGCTCGATTTTCCGTCATTTGACCACAGAGGTCAATGTTGCAGTCCGATTTACGTGAAATTTTGCACAGGGAGTACAATTTAAATACTTAGTATGCATGTCAAATTTGGTTCAAATCGGTTCAGATTTCGATGTAGCTTCCATATATATGTTTTTCCGATTTGGGAAAAAATGACACAAAATACCCACATTTTCCTTATAAAATCGCCACTGCTAAGCCGAAAACTTGTAAAAGTGACTGAAATTTTCCTTTATTTTTAATACATATCTATCGACCGATAAATCATAAATACACTTTTGCGAAGTTGCCCCAAAATTGGTTCAGATTTAAATGTTTCCCATATTTTTTATACCCTGCGCCACACTGTGGAACAGGGTATTATAAGTTAGTACATATGTTTGTAGATTGTAGAACGCATTTGACGGATTTGATATGGTATCGAAAATGTGGATCTACAAAGTGGTGCAGGGTATAATATAGTCGGACCCGCCCGACTTTAGACTTTCCTTACTTATTATACCCTGCTCCACACTGTGGAACAGGGTATTATAAGTTAGTGCATATGTTTGCAACACCCAGAAGGAGACGAGATAGACACATGGTGTCTTTGGCAAAAATACTCAGGGTGGGGTCCTGAGTCGGTATATATATGTCCGTCTGTCCGTGAACACATTTTTGTAATCAAAGTCTAGGTCGCAGTTTTAGTCCAATCGACTTCAAATTTGGCACAAGTATGTGTTTTGGCTCAGAATAGATCACTATTGATTTTGGAAGAAATCGGTTCAGATTTAGATATAGCTCCCATATATATATTTCGCCCGATATGGACTTATATGGCCCCAGAAGCCAGAGTTTTACCCTAATTTGCTTAAAATTTTGCACAAGAAGAACAATTAGTACTATAGTCAAGTTTGCCAAATTTTATTGAAATCGGTTCAGATTTAGATACAGCTCCCATATATATCTTTCGCCCGATATGGACTAATACGGTCCCAGAAGCCAGAGTTTTACCCCAATTTGGTTGAAATTTTGCACAGGGATTAGAATTAGCATTGTAGCTATACGTGCCAAATTTATACGTGCCAAATATGACCACAGAGGCCATTTTTTTGCTCCGATTTAGTTGAAATTTCGCACAGGGAGTTGAGTTAGCATTGTAGCTATGCTTGCCAAATTTGGTTGAAATCGGTTAAGATTTAGATATATCTCCCATATATAGCTTTCGCCCGATTTACACTCATATGACCACAGAGGCCAATTTTTTGCTCCGATTTAGTTGAAATTTTGCACAGGGAGTAGGATTAGCATTGCAGCTATGCGTGCCAAATTTGGTTGAAATCGGTTCAGATTTAGATATATCTCCCATATATAGCTTTCGCCCGATTTACACTCATATGACCACAGAGGCCAATTTTTAACTCCGATTTTGTTGAAATTTTGCACAGGGAGTAGAATTAGCATTGTTGCTATGCGTGCCAAATTTGGTTGAAATCGGTTCAGATTTAGATATAGCTCCCATATATATGTTTTTCTGATTTCGACAAAAATGGTCAAAATACCAACATTATCTTTGTAAAATCGCCACTGCTTAGTCGAAAAGTAAAATTGACTCTACTTTTCCTAAACTTCTAATACATATATATCGAGCGATAAACCATAAATAAACTTTTTCCAAGTTTCCTTAAAATTGCTTCAGATTTAAACGTTTCCCATATATTTTTTTACTAACATTGTGTTCCACCCTAGTGCATTAGCCGACTTAAATTTTGAGTCTATAGATTTTGTAGAAGTCTATCAAATTCTGTCCAGATCGAGTGATATTTAAATGTATGTATTTGGGACAAACCTTTATATATAGAACCCAACACATTTAACGGATGTGATATGGTATCGAAAATTTAGATCTACAAAGTGGTGCAGGGTATAATATAGTCGGCCCCGCCCGACTTTAGACTTTCCTTACTTGTTTTTAATAAATTTGTAACCATTACGTTTTCAGATCATGAGTGCTGATTGTTATTTTGACAACGCATGGTGTAATTTTATCGCGGTCACCATCTGTTTTCCGTTTGACACCACATGTGTGTTGATTCAATTTCATGAATACACGGATGAAAAAGACTGTTTTTCATATGTTTGGCTATAAACATTATATGTTTGGAACACAAATTTTTAAACACAATATTTTTGAGTGCAAGCATATAATGTTCATAAACTAGCATAACATGTTTGGGACATATATGTTAATATGTTAGAACATATTATGTTTGGGACATAAAATGTTTGTAAATATAATATGCTTGGATGCAAACATATATTAATTTAGAAATAGCCTATAAACATATATGTTTTTAGTAGCTTGGAGCGCTATTTAACAGGGAGCGATATTGAATTAAGTTGGTGGTTGTTGCTTGTTATTACAAAATTAACATTTTATTTTTCCTTGGGCAATTGATCAGCTACTTCTTTGATCCTTACAAACTGTGTGGTCCGCTGTTCGAATCCCCGTCCGGCAAAAGGTAAAATTAAAATAAAAAAATCATACAATTGAATAATTTCTTCTACAATGTTTGTATTACAGAAAAAGGTGCTAAGAACTAAAAAATCTCGTGGAAGTGAGAAAGATGTGGGGGAATATACAATTGGGCAGAAACAAAATTTTGAGCATTCAGGTCGAAAACCTATGTTGTTAGCACCTATATTACCTCTTTATTTTCATAATTCGTTATGATTGTAAATATATAAATAAATAAATAAAATTTTGAGCACAATATTGTTTGGGAGAATTTTTTTTAAGCATATAATATTTTTGGGTGCAAAATGCTTCCAAACATATTATATGTTCACATAATAACATATTGTTTTTTGGAAGACAACATTATTGAATTTGGATGCAAAAATACAAAATGTTTGGAACTTAGACTACCCAAACATATATTGTTTAGACCAATATGCTTTCAAACATATTATATATTGGAAGAGATCAAACATATAAATGTTTGGGCAATACCCAAAAATGTATATGTTTGAAGCAAAATATGTTTGGGAGTATATGTTACAGAAGCGATTTTTTGTGAGCGTGTAGTTTTGAAACATGCACGCCGTTCATGACTTTTTATATAGGTTGGGAGCCACCGTGGTGCAGTGGTAAGCATGCCCGCCTTGCATACACATGGTCGTGGGTTCAAACCCACACCCTCAAAAAAAACCATTCTGTAACATATACCCCAAACACATTTTGCTTCAAGCATATATATTTTCAGAATTTTTCCAAACAAAATATTGTTTGTATTGTTCAAATATATTATGTTTCACCTTAGGGCATACACTGGTAGTAAAAAATTTTAATGAAATTTTCTTTGTGTGGGTATATTTTTAAGGCGCCAATTGGTTACTTCCATTATTTTACTTGCAGCATACTATCTAGGTCTCTCTTTCTAAACACATATATGTTTTGAGGCTAGTTCCAAATTAATATATGTTTGCATCTAAGTATATTATATTTACAAACATTGTATGTCCCAATCATAATAAGTTCTAACATATTAACATATATGTCCCAAACATATTATGCTAGTTTATGAACATTATATATAAAAAATGTGAGTTCCAAACATATAATTTTTACACCCAAGCATATGAAAAACAGTTTTTTTCGTCCGTGCAGTTTCGATCAAACACCAAAAAGTTTTTCAGCGGTGGATTATTCCACGTCAGTAATGCTGGTGACATGAGGGTTTCAAAACTTCTCTAAGTGGTTTCACTGCAATGTGGAACGCCGTTCGGACTCGGCTATAAAAAGTAGGTCCCTTGTCATTGAGCTTTACATGGAATCGGGCAGCACTCAGTGATAAGAGAGAAGTTCATCACTGTGGTATCACAATGGACTGATTAGTATAAGTGAGTCTGAAATATCGGTTTGTCACTATACCTAACCTATGAAGTATAGATGTATCGGTGTTTTGGGCCCAAACATGGATGTGCCGAATAAGGTGTATATCACTTGGTGCTTGCTTATGCCCCGATTTTATTTCTTGGGCTTCTAGATTCCGCACATTCCTATATAGCCCCTATATAGACCTATTACTCCATTTTTCTTTTTGTCTTCCCCCCATTTTAACTGAAAATTAAAATCTGAACTAATTTGAGTCCACAAGTAGGTTGACAGCTTATGGTGTACATCAGCCCATTTTTTCGTATAGTCCCAATACATACCGATCTCTTGATTTCAATTTTGACACAGCAATTTTTCTCCGCTTTGCAAGGTATTTGTAGGTATTTTAGGTCCAGAAATAGGTGTGCCGAATATTGTATCCCGGCAAAAAATTTGGACAACTTCCAAAATGTCCCCCAAAGATGTTCTTTATTTTAACTTTATAGGAAGTTCTTTTAATTCAATTTTTTATATTTTTCATATTTTTAATGGGTAATCACAAAATTGTTTAATTTACACCAAAACTCGGGTCACACCTTAAGAAGTGATGCAAATGGTGAACATCCGTCCTATGACAATGTTAAAATTATCGCTTCTGCGCTAATTTTGCACCACTTCCTGTCCATGTCTCGATTTTACTTCTTGTGTTTCTAGATACCGCAAATTTGTTCCACTTTGCATGGAATTTTAGATCTAGAAGTGTTTTAGGTCCACAAAAACCTCTGTCGAATTCGGTATATACAATGAAAAAAATAAACATGTCCGGTTCAAAGATTTTGTCTTCACTCTCATGGTGTTGATATTGATTCCAAGGCTAAGAAGCGAAGAATCGAATAATCAAAGTAAGGATATCTTAAAGACATATTTCTCTTTTAAATATGAGTTTCGCGTATTTGATACTAGGACACAAATTAGAAATTTCCCGCTTTTATCTTCGTGCCTTTAAAAACGTCTTAACAAAAACTTAAACATGCGGACTCGATTTCAAGAAAAACTTATGCTACATTTCATGTAAATGTTCAAGTAATTTTTTGGCTTTGTAATCAAGATACAAGAAGTCAACAAAAGTCAAAAAATTTCCTCCACATCATATTTTCAAATTTCACCCACTGTGCCTTGTATTTGTTGGTTTTTCTCGTCACCTTCAATACAGCTGAGTGTTGGATGACTGAATGGAAATTTAGAAATTGTTTTCTCCTATCATGGATTTCGATGAAGTGAAAGCAAAGTCACCAGTGTCGAGTGATACACACACATACACATAAAAGGTGACATAAATATTTCGCATGATAGACATGGTTTAATGTTACCTTTGATCTAAAATGCATGCCTTCCACAGTTGTTTCGTAAATTTTAGATGAGTTTTTGCTTCGCTCTATAGTTTTTGTTTTCATTTTGTTTCTGTATTGTGAGCTCGAAAGCCGTTTTAAGTGAGTTTACCGAACGTGACATATTATTTTGGGTGGGTGCTGATAATTGAAAGCATTTCGCACATAACACTATTATGACATTGGATTTTCACCTTTCACTTGTCAGAATTCAATGCTTTCTCTCTCTCGCTCTTTCTTTCTCTCTGTGGTTGAGTTTTCTTCATGGTTTATGGTTGGTATCCGACACACACAAAATGGTTTGAGAATATATTCAGTTTTGCATTATGTTTGCGATGTGAAACATAAAAAACAGTGATAGTAAGATTATTCAGAAATTGCATTCAATTAAATTTATATTGTTTTTTTAAGTGTCACAATTTTATTTTATACCGTACACTGAATATTAGTGATTGTAAAGAACTTGAAATTCTGATTAAAATAATTTTAATATTGTATAAAAAATTGTATAAATGACATTCTGAGGTTGCTATATCACAAGGCTAAAGATGTCAGGACTTACACTAGTGTCATCTCTTCTGTCTTTGACAATTTTAGAAACGCATTATACAGGTTGGAAAATCTAGGGTGGTACAAAGACTATACTGAAAGAAGAGTTTTCTTTTCTGAGGAACGAAACTTCAGACAAACCAAGATTTCGTTTGACGCTAAACCATTTCCTTTAAAAGCAATAAAAATGTTTAGGGGCAATTATTAAATCACTTATCATATATAAATTCGTATTTATCTGCTCTAAAAGAAATTAATTTATAACAAGTATATACGGGAGTAAGTTCGGCCAGGCAGAAGTTTATGTACCCTCCCCAATGAATTGCGTAGAAACTTCTTCTAAACACTGCCATCCACAATCGAATTACTTAATTTGCGGTAACGCTTTCCGATGGCAAGGTATCTTAAAACCTCCTAACACCGTCTTCTAAATTGTATGTAAGTCCATACGTGGTATATATTAAATCAAAAAAAAAAACAAGTATATACGGCCGTAAGTTCGGCCAGGCCGAATCTTATGTACCCTCCACCATGGATTGCGTAGGAACTTCTACTAAAGGCTGTCATCCACAATCGAATTACTTGGGTTGCGATAACACTTGCCGATGGCAAGGTATCGTAAAACTTTTTAACACTGTCTTCTAAATTGTAAGTTAGCCCATACGGGGTATATATTAAACAAAAAAGGCCGATTAAATACGTATATAATATAGTTTGACAAAATTTTCTATAGAAATGAAAACTTGACAAATTTTCTATAGAAATAAAAACTTGACAAAATGTTCCATAGAAATAAAATGTTGACAAAATTTTCTATGGAAGTAAAATGTTGACAAAATTTTGTATAGAAATAAAATGTTGACAAAATTTTCTACAGAAATAAATTTTTTACAAAATTTTCTATAAAAATAAAATTTTGACAAAACTTTCTATGGAAATAAAATTTTGACAAACATTTCTATAGAAATAAACGTTTGACAAAACTTTCTATAGAAATGAAATTTTGACACAACTTTCTATAGTAATAAAATTTGACAAAATTTTCTATGGAAATAAAGTTTTGGTAGATTATTTTTGGCGATATGTACCAATGTTTGTGTAATAAGTCACCGGCTATATATAACTACAGACCGATATTGACCAATTTTTACATGGCTGTTAGAGGCCATATATTGACAAAATGTACCAAATTTCAACCGCATCGGATGACTTTTGCTATATATAATTATGGACCGATATGGACCAATTTTTGCATGGTTGTTAGATACCATATACTAACACCATGTACCAAATTTCAACTGGATCGGATGAATTTCGCTCCTCCAAGAGGCTCCTGAGGTCAAATCTGGGGATCGGTTTATATGGGAGCTATATATAATTATGAACCGATATGGACCAATTTTTGCATGGTTGTTAGAGACTATATACTAACACCACGTACTAAATTTCAATGAATTTTGCTCCTCCAAGAGGCTCCGGAGGTCAAATCTGGGGATCGGTTTATATGGGAGCTATATATAATTATGGACCGATATGGACCAATTTTTGCATGGTTGTTAGAGGCCGTATAATAACATCAGGTACCACATTTCAACCGGATCGTATGAATTTTTCCCCTCCAAGAGGCTCCGGAGGTCAAATCTGGGGATCGGTTTATATGGGAGCTATATATAATTATGAACCGATATGGACCAATTTTTGCATGGTTGTTAGAGACTATATACTAACACCACGTACTAAATTTCAATTGGATCGGATGAATTTTGCTCGTCCAAGAGGCTCCGGAGTTCAAATCTGGGGATCGGTTTATATGGGAGCTATATATAATTATGAACCGATATGGACCAATTTTTGCATGGTTGTTAGAGGCCGTATACTTAGACCACGTACTAAATTTCAATGAATTTTGCTCCTCCAAGAGGCTCCGGAGGTCAAATCTGGGGATCGGTTTATATGGGAGCTATATATAATTATGGACCGATATGGACCAATTTTTGCATGGTTGTTAGAGGCCGTATACTAACATCAGGTACCAAATTTCAACCGGATCGGATGAATTTTGCTGCTCTGGGAGGCTCCCCAAGCCAAATTTGGGGATCGGTTTATATGGGGGCTATACGTAAACGTGGTCCGATATGGCCGATTTTCAATACCATCCGACCTACATCAATAACAACTACTTGTGCCAAGTTTCAAGTCGATAGCTTGTTTCGTTCGGAAGTTAGCGTGATTTCCACAGACGGACGGACAGCCGGACAGACGGACAGACGGACAGACGGACGGACGGACGGACATGCTTAGATCGACTCAGAATTTCACCACGACCCAGAATATATATACTTTATGGGGTCTTAGAGCAATATTTCGATGTGTTACAAACGGAATGACAAAGTTAATATACCCCCATCCTATGGTGGAGGGTATAAAAATCGATCAAATACGTATATAATTCAGTTTGACGAAATTTTCTATAGACATAAAATTTTGACAAAACTTTCCATAGCAATTTTGACAAAATTTTCTATAGAAATAAAATTTTGACAAAATTTTCTACACAAATAAAATTTTACCAAAATTTTCTATACAAATAAAAATTTTCACAAAATTTTCTATACAAATAAAAATTTTCACCAAATTTTCTATAGAAATAAAATTTTGACAAAATTTTCTATAGAAATAAAATATTGACAAAATTTTCTATAGAAATAAAATTTTGACAAAATTTTCTATAGAAATAAAAATTTGACAAAATTTTCTACAAAAATAAAATTTTAACAAAATTTTCTATACAAATAAAAATTTTCACAAAATTTTCTATACAAATAACAATTTTCACAAAATTTTCTATACAAATAAAAATGTTCACAAAATTTTCTATAGAAATAAAATTTTGACAAAATTTTCTATAGAAATAAAATTTTGACAAAATTTTCTATAGAAATAAAATTTTGACAAAATTTTCTATAGAAATACAATTTTGGTAGATTATTTTTGGCTCGAGTGGCAACCATGATTATGAACCGAATAAAATTTTAACAAAATTTTCTATAGAAATAAAATTTTGACAAAATTTTCTACACAAATAAAATTTTAACAAAATTTTCTACACAAATAAAATTTTAACAAAATTTTCTATACAAATAAAAATTGTCACAAAATTTTCTATACAAATAAAAATTTTCACAAAATTTTCTTACAAATAAAAATTTTCACAAAATTTTCTATAGAAATAAAATTTTGACAAAATTTTCTATAGAAATAAAATTTTGACAAAATTTTCTATAGAAATAAAATGTTGTCAAAATTTTCTATAAAAATAAAATTTTAACAAAATTTTCTATACAAATAAAAATTTTCACAAAATTTGCTATACAAATAAAAATTTTAACAAAATTTTCTATAGAAATAAAATTTTAACAAAATTTTCTATAGAAATAAAATTTTGACAAAATTTTCTATAGAAATAAAATTTTGACAAAATTTTCTATAGAAATACCATTTTGACCAAATTTTCTATAGAAATACAATTTTGGTAGATTATTTTTGGCTCGAGTGGCAACCATGACTATGAACCGAATAAAATTTTAACAAAATTTTCTATAGAAATAAAATTTTGACGAAATTTTCTATAGTAATAATACTTTGCAGGATTTTCTATAGTAATAAAATTTTGGTAGATTATTTTATTGATGTAGGTCATATGGTATTGCAAATGGGCCATATCGCATTACTTTTACGTATAGCCCCAATATAAACCGACCCCCCAGATGTGGCTTGCGGAGCCTTTTAGAGAAGCTAATTTCATCCGATCCGGTTGAAATTTGGTACGTGGTGTTAGTACATGGTCTATAACAATCATGCAAAAATTGGTCCATATCGGGCCATAATTATATAGCCTCCATATAAATCGACCTCCGGAGCCTACTAGAGAAGCATATTTAATCTCATCCGGGTGAACTTTGGTATGTGGTGTTAGTATATGCTCTCTAACAATCATGCAAAAATTGGTTCATATCGGTCCATAATTATATATAGCACCCATATAAACCGATACCCAGATTGGACTTCCGGAGCCTCTGGGGGAGCAAAATTCATCAGATCAGGTTGAAATATTGTATTCTAAGTTTGTATAAGTTAGTGCATATGTTTGCAACACCCAGAAGGAGACGAGATATACACATGGTGTCTTTGACAAAAATGCTCAGGGTGGGCTCCAGAGTCGATATAGCCATGTCCGTCTGTCCGTGAACACATTTTTGTAATCAAAGTCTAGGTCGCAGTTTTAGTCCAATCGACTTCAAATTTGGCACAAGTATGTGTTTTGGCGCACAATAGAAGCCTATTGATTTTGGAAAAAATCGGTTCAGATTAAGATATAACTCCCATATATATATTTCGCCCGATATGGGCTTATATGGCCCCAGAAGCCAGAGTTTTACCCTAATTTACTTAAAATTTTGCACAAGAAGAACAATTAGTACACTCATATGACCACAGAGGCCAATTTTTTGCTCCGATTTAGTTGAAATTTTGCCCAGGGAGTAGGTAAGGTTAGGTGGCAGCCCGATGTATCAGGCTCACTTAGACTATTGTGATACCACATTGGTGAACTTCTCTCTTATCACTGAATGCTGCCCGATTCCATGTTAAGCTCAATGAGAAGGGACCTCCTTTTTATAACCGAGTCCGAACGGCGTTTCACATTGCAGTGAAACCATTTAGAGAAGCTTTGAAACCCTCAGAAATGTCACCAGCTTTACTGAGGTGGGGTAATCCACCGCTGAAAAACTTTTTGGTGTTTGGTCGAAGCAGGAATCGAAACCACGACCTTGTGTATGCAAGGCGGGCATGTTAACCATTGCACCACGGTGGCTCCCTGCACAGGGAGTAGAATTAGCATTGTAGCTATGCGTGCTCAATTTGGTTGAAATCGGTTCAGATTTAGATATAGCTCCCATATATATGTTTTCCTGATTTCGACAAAAATGGTCAAAATACCAAAATTTTCCCTGTAAAATCGCCACTGCTTAGTCGAAAAGTTGTAAAAATGACTCTAATTTTCCTAAACTTCTAATACATACATATCGAGCGATAAATCATAGATAAACTTGTGCGAAGTTTCCTTAAAATTGCTTCAGATTTAAATGTTTCCCATAGTTTTTTACTAAAATTGTGTTCCACCCTAGTGCATTAGCCGACTTACATTTTGAGTCTATAGATTTTGTAGAAGTCTATCAAATTCTGTCCAGATCGAGTGATATTTAAATGTACACTGAAAAAAATATTGTCGTGAGGTCAAAGATTTCGTGTCTTTAAAACACAAATGCAAATTTTGCTTAGCATAGAAGATGCATTTCTCTAATATAAAGTTTTTTTCCTTGTCCAACAGTCGATAAACTTTTCAATGAAGTCGTATTGTCCTTATAATTAAGTGATTTGAATTAAAAATGGGTATCATAACATGAAAGAAAAAATGTTTGGGATAAGGTCAACTTGACTTTAATAATTCAGAAATATTCTTTAAATTTAATGAAACATAGCATAATTTCTACTGGAAGTCGAGTCTTAATTTGGAAAATAAAGTTGTCGTTAACTCGTTTTTAAAGGACTTTGATAGCATATGAAGAAAAAAAGATGAGAAAGCGAAAAATTAAAATTTGCTTCCTAGAAGCAAGTACACAAAACCCAAATTTAAAAAAGAATTGTGTCTTAAAAGTATCCTTGCTTGTATTCTCCTCTTCTTTGGCTCGGAATCAATACCAAATTTTTTAAAGTAAAGACAAAATCTTTGGAACCGGGCATGCTTTTTTTTCAGTGTATGTATTTGGGACAAACCTTTATATATAGCCCCTAACACATTTAACGGATGTGATATGGTATCGAAAATTTAGATGTACAAAGTGGTGCAGGGTATAATATAGTCGGCCCCGCCCGACTTTAGACTTTCCTTACTTGTTTTTTAATAACATTGTGTTCCACCCTAGTGCATTAGCCGACTTAAATTTTGAGTCTATAGATTTTGTAGAAGTCTATCAAATTCTGTCCAGATCGAGTGATATTTATATATATTTATTTGGGACAAACCTTTATATATAGCCCCTAACACATTTAACGGATGTGATACGGTATCGAAAATTTAGATGTACAAAGTGTGCAGGGTAGGTTAGGTTAGGTTAGGTGGCAACCCGATGTATCAGGCTCACTTAGACTATTCAGTCCATTGTGATACCACATTGGTGAACTTCTCTCTTATCACTGAGTGCTGCCCGATTCAATGTTAAGCTCAATGCAGGGTATAATATAGTCGGCCCCGCCCGATTTTAGACTTTCCTTACTTGTTTTTTTACTAACATTGTGTTCCACCCTAGTGCATTAGCCGACTTAAATTTTGAGTCTATAGATTTTGTAGAAGTCTATCAAATTCTGTCCAGATCGAGTGATATTTATATATATTTATTTGGGACAAACCTTTATATATAGCCCCTAACACATTTGACGGATGTAATATGGTATCGAAAATTTATATGTACAAAGTGGTGCAGGGTATAATATAGTCGGCCCCGCCCGACTTTAGAGTTTCCTTACTTCTTGTTTTTAATTCTAACTACACTTTAGTAATGTTCTAGCCACCTATCCGTTTCAGGACATTTTCTCTCATATCAACCCTGGTGCTTACTTTTTTATTGGATTGATCGATTACGGGCTTAGCCTACATAAGATATAACACCCCCCTCCACCTTACAAAGATGTGCTTAGCATACCGTACACAAAAGACGATGCCATAACGATAACGATTAAATGGCATTATAAAAAAATCAATCCAATTTCCAATGACATCTGCTTTGGCCCCATGGGTGATAGAGGTAGAGGGTGTTCTAGATTCATTACAACCAAGCGCATTATTGCTTCAATGTTAAGGATTTTCTCAAGGCTTGTAAAGTGAAAGCACGTGTGAAAGTTGGAACGATGACAATGACACTTAAGATTTTGCTCCTTGGCGGTGGTATTTTAGATGATGATGATGGCTTGGCGGTGGCTTTAGTGGTGATGACGGTGATGGTTTAAAAGATGATGATGACGATGAGACTGATAGCGAAGATGTCTTTAAGGGTAGAAGGAATATAAAAACAGAATCGCAATGTTTTCTCCTTTCACCATTATCATCATTGCCAACATAATCATGGGATATGTTGCCATTGTTGAGTTTTCCTCAGTCAGTGTCACTGTCATGGCGTGTACTCATGTGAGTCTTCTCTTAGAGTTTGTACTGTAAGTCGTTGCGTTTATAAGGTTTCAGGGATTTAAGGTGTAATCAACTTAATTAAAAAAAAAACTTGTCTTCGTTGGTCTTTCCTTCGTCGCTGTGGTACGTATGGTGGTATGATGTTTTCCTTTCCAGGACAACATCATGACCTGGAATACCACCAAGGACTACATACTCACACATTTGTCCCCCTCAAAACTCCTTGCGTTAACATGCATGTTGAAGCACAACGAATGCTAATCTAATTTTATCTCTCAACTCGAGTTGAGTTGAGACAACTTAAATCGTATCATTGCAAGTGAACATGGCTTTTGAACGCGTGTTCTCTTGCCACAAGGTGTATTATATGACTCCTTCGTCTTCCCTGTTCTTTTCTTTTTCATTTTAATTAAAATTTTTTCTCTTCTGAGAATGAAGCAAAATTCAAGCAGATATTTACAATTGCCCGATAACATTTTTATAACATGAAAATTTTGTGATTTCCTTTACAAGGTAATCTTTTATGTGGAGTTTAACTATGTGAGGGAAAAAGTTTCCAAAAATTACCAAAGAAGAAATCGGATGACATATCTAAAAGAGGGAAATGAATATATGCTACATTATTCTATCTGGATTGGAGATTACATAATTGCTTACCATAATCTATTAATGTATTTGAATATAATAAAGGGTGAATTTTTAAGAGCCATAAAGGGTCCATCTGTTTAGTACAATTTTGTCATACTCTTTCCAACATTTTGGCCAATGTCAATTGAAGCGGGCTTGTCTGTATAAACACAAAAAATTTTTTTTCTGATTCAATCAAGAAATCAATTGATCCAATTAATTTTTTAATTGAAATGTCTTCAATCACAGAAATGATAGTATCAAATAAAAAATTAATTAATTGGCAATTAAAAAATGAATTGATCCAATTAAAAAAATAATTGATACTTCTACTTTGTGTGCTTGATTTTTGTTTCAATTAAAACTTTGTTAAATCGATTAAATTTTTAATTGAATATTTTTTAAAACTCAATTAAGATTTTAATTGGAAAATTTTTCATGAATTTTTATACCCTCCATCATAGGATGGGGGTATATTAACTTTGTCATTCCGTTTGTAACACATAGAAATATTGCTCTAAGACCCCATAAAGTATATATATTCTGGGTCGTGGTGAAATTCTGAGTCGATCTAAGCATGTCCGTCCGTCCGTCCGTCTGTTGAAATCACGCTAACTTCCGAACGAAACAAGCTATCGACTTGAAACTTGGCACAAGTAGTTGTTATCGATGTAGGTCGGATGGTATTGAAAATGGGCCATATAGGTCCACTTTTACGTATAGCCCCCATATAAAGGGACCCTCAGATTTGGCTTGTGGAGCCTCTAACAGAAGCATATTTAAGCCGATCCGGCTGAAATTTGGTACATAGTGTTGGTATATGGTCTCTAACAACCATGAAAAAATTGGTCCACATCGGTCCATAATTATATATAGCCCCCATATAAACCGATTCCCAGATTTGGCTTGTGGAGTCTCTAACAGAAACATATTTCATCCGATCCGGCTGAAATTTGGTACATGGTGTTGTTATATGGTCTCTAACAACCATGCAGAAATTGGTCCACATCGGTCCATAATTATATATAGCCCCCATATAAACCGATCCCCAGATTTGGCTTGCGGAGCCTAAAAGAGAAGCAAATTTCATCCGATCCGGCTGAAATTTGGTACATGGTGTTGGTTTATGGTCTCTAACAACCATGCAAAAATTCGTTCACATCGGTCCATAATTATATATAGCCCCCATATAAACCGATCCCCAGATTTGGCTTGCGGAGCCTCAAAGAGAAGAAAATTTCATCCGATCCGGCTGAAATTTGGTACATGGTGTTGGTATATGGTCTCTAACAATCATGCAAAAATTGGTCCACATCGGACCAATTTTTGCAATTTTATTTTGTAAAAATTTTATTTCTATAGAAAATTTTGTTAACATTTTATTTCTGTAGAAAATTTTGTCAAAATTGTATGTCTACTTTGTCAAACTGAATTATATACGTATTGGATCGATCTTTTTTGATTTAATATATACCACGTATGGACTTACATACAATTTAGAAGATGGTGTTAGGAGGTTTTAAGATACCTTGCCATCGGCAAGCGTTACCGCAACTTAAGTAATTCGATTGTGGGTGGCAGTGTTTAGAAGAAGTTTCTACGAAATCCATGATGGAGGGAACATAAGCTTCGGCCTGGCCGAACTTACGGCCGTATATACTTGTTTTTTCTGTGTAGACATGGTATTAAATTAGGCCCACAAAAAATAATCTAAGGGCTTTAAATCGCACGACATAGGCGGCCAATTGACCGATCCCGAACGTGAAATAAAATGTTTACCAAACTCGACTCTCAATAACTCTATTGTAACGTGTGCTTTGTGGCATTTGGCACCGTCTTATTTAAACATGTCATATAAGTCAATTTTTTTGCATTTTGGAAAACAAAAGTTAGATATCACACAGAAATTAATTTCACGAAAGTTTTTATACCATCCACCATAGGACGGGGGGTATATTGACTTTGTCATTTCGTTTGTAACACATCGAAATATTGCTCTAAGACCCCATAAGGTATATATATTTTGGGTCGTGGTGAAATTCTGAGTCGATCTGAGCATGTCCGTCCGTCCGTCCGTCTGTTGAAATCACGCTAACTTCCGAACGAAACAAGCTAACGACCTGAAACTTAGCACAAGTAGTTGTTATTGATATAGGTCGGATGGTATTGAAAATGGGCCATATCGGTCCACTTTTACGTATAGCCCCCATATAAACGGACCCCCAAATTTGGCTTGCAGACCCTCTAAGAGAAGCAATTTTCATGCGATCCGGCTGAAATTTGGTACATGGTGTAAGTATATGGTCTCTAAAAACTATGCGAAAATTGGTCCACATCGGTCCATAATTATATATAGCCTCCATATAAACCGATCCCTCGATTTGGCTTTCGGAGCCTCTAAGAGAAACAAATTTCATCCGATCCGGCTGAAATTTGGTACATGGTGTTAGTATATGGTCTTTAATGACCATGCAAAAATTGGTCCACATCGGTGCATAATTATATATAGCTCCATATAAACCGACCACCGATTTGGCTTTCGGAGCCTCTAAGAGAATCAAATTTCATCCGATCCGGCTGAAATTTGGTACATTGTATTATTATATGGTCTTTAACAACCATGCAAAAATTGGTCCATATCATTCCATAATTATATATAGCCCCCATATAAACCGATCCCCAGATTTGGCTTGCGGAGCCTCTAAGAGAAGCAAATTTCATCCGATCCGGCTGAAATTTGGTACATGGTGTTAGTATATGGTCTCTAATGACCATGCAAAAATTGGTCCACATCGGTGCATAACTATGTATAGCCCCCATATAAACCGATCCCCAGATTTGACCTCCGGAACCCCTTGGAAGAGCAAAATTCATCGGATTCGGTTGAAATTTGGTACGTGATGTTAGTATATGGTATCCAACAACCATGCATGAATTGGTTCATATCAGTCCATAATTATATATAGCCCCCATATAAACCGATTCCCAGATTTGACCTCCGGTGCCTTGTGGAGAAGCAAAATTCATCCGATCTGGTTGAAATTTGGTACGTGGTGGTAGTATATGATATTTAACAACTATGCCAAAAGTGGTCCATATCAGTCCATAATCATATATAGCCCCCATATAAACCGATCCCGAGATTTGGTTTTGGAGCCTCTTGGAAGAGTAAATTTCCTCCGAGTCAGTTGAAATTTGGTACATTGTGCTAGTATGTGGCCGTTAACAACCATGCGTAATTAGGTCCATATCGGTCTATAGTTATATATAGCCCTCTGATAACTCGATCCCCAATTACACAAAAATTAGTCCATATCAAGTTCATAATTGCATGTAGCCCCCATATAAGCGACCCCCATATTTCAATTCTGGCTACCTACGTACCGTGCAAAAGCCCATATCGATTCGTAATTATTTGTAGACTTATATACCTTTTTGTCTAATATATACCACGTGTGGACTAACTCACAATTTAGAAAACGATTTAAGATACCACAACCCAAGTAATTCGATTGTGGATGACAGTCTTTCGTAGAAGTTTCTGGACGAACTTACGGCCGTTTATACTTGTTTTCAATTAAAATTGAATAAATTGAGTTTTAAACAAATATATACGGCCGTAAGTTCCCCCAGGCCGAATCTTATGTACCCTCCACCATGGATTGCATAGAAACTTGTACTAAATACTGTCATCCAAAATTGAATTAATTGGGATGTGAGAGACCATATAGTAACACCATGTACCAATTTCAGCCGGATCGGATGAAATATGCTCCTCCAAGAGGCTCCGCAAGTCAAATCTGAGCGTCGTTTTATATGGGGGCTATACGTAAAAGTGGTCCGATATGGCCCATTTGCAATACCATCCGACCTACATCAATAACAACTACATGTGCCAAGTTTCAAGTCGATAGCTTGTTTCGTTCGGAAGTTAGCGTGATTTCAACAGACGGACGGACGAACGTACGGACATGCCTAGATCGACTCAGAATTTCACCACGACGTAGAATATATATACTTTATGGGGTCTTAGAGAAATGTTTCGATGTGTTACAAACGGTATGACAAAGTTAATATACCCCCCATCCTATGGTGGAGGGTATAAAAATATTCAATTAAAAATTTTTTGATTCAACACATTTTTTAATTAAAAAAAATCAATCACAAAAATTAATAGTATCAATTAATTTTTTATTTGGATCAATTAATTTTTAATTGACGTTCAATTAAATTTTTAATTGATATTATTATTTCTGTGATCGAAGGCATTTCAATTAAAAAATTAATTGAATCAATTGTCTTTTCGCTTTTTTACTCTCTGAAACGGAAACAGAAACTGATGATGAACCAGGTATGATGTGAACCAATTTCCGCATGGCAATTAGAGGTCAAAATTTAACCACATCAGATGAAATTTGAGGCTTCAGATAGGGGTTATATATAATTATAATCCGATGTGGATCAAGTCTGCGGATCGGTTTAAAAAGGGACTCTATAACTATAGATAGCTATAGGCCAATCTTGCATGATATATACTAACATCACATATTAAATTTTAATCAGATCGGATGAAATGTCCTCCTCCAAGAGGTTACGGAGGTCCAAACTGGGGACCAGTTTTATATTGGTGCCTATATATAATTATGGACCGATGTGAACTAGCTTTTGGAGGACACAGCTTTTAGATACTAAGGTGTATAAAATTTCAATCGGATCGGATGAAATTTGTTAATTTAAATGAAGATTATTTAAATGCGCTTCGTATGTGCATTGCACACTGGTCTATAAATAGATCTGCTTGGCTGTGCTGATGACTATAGCGATATTTATGTGTTTATGAGATGAAGAGCTAGATGGCTCAGGAGCCACTATGCTTATCATGTCAGTCTTGTATTCAAAGGGTCATGGGTTCACTCCCTGTGATGTTAGGACCAAAACATCAACAAATTTTTCAATGGTATGTTAGATTATCTCCTCTCAGTAGTGCTAGTTAAATTTTTTAGATTATCCAAGTGGACTGTGTTTAACATAGAAACGGGCAGCACTCATTGATAAAAGATAAAGATCACAAAAGTTCATTATTTCTTCCTTTATATACCGGTCAAGAACTGAATATATGTATACGTATTTAATCGACATTTCATTTGTCTACTATATATCCCGCATAGACTTACTTACAGTTTAGATGATGATGTTAAGATGTTTTAAGATGCCTTGCCATCGGCCGCAACCCAAGTAATTTAATTGTGAATGACCGTCTTTAGTAGTAGGCACATAAGATTCGGCCTGGTCGAACTTATGGCCGTGTATACTTGTTACTTCTAACTTTCTTGCCTATAATGGAGTCGGTGAACACTCTGCATACCTTTCCACTCTGTTGAAGAAACTACTGCTTCCAATAATTCGATATATTGATAAAATCAATATCTTATGTTAAGATCAAGCTGCACAAAAAGACAAGATGCCTTAGAGCACTTTTCTTACCAGCTTTTCTTTCAAATCTCTAAACGACAATATTCCCTTAGATACCAAACACTGATTTTGTTCTTCGGTTCAATCATTTTTTCCATCTGCTGATATTTTTCTTTTATTTTGCTGACTAAAGATATTGAATTGTCGGTGCATAGGAATTTTTTCGCCATGATAATATCATTTTAGGGAAACTCCTTCAAAAGCTGTTCAGCATAAGCAAACATGCCTGTTTAACATGCCTTAACCTAACTCTAGGGAAATTCAAACGACAAAAGAGAAAATATGTTTACCGAAGTGGATATGAAAATTGTTTTCTTATAGCCTTTTGCTCTCTCAATTGTTGTCCTCGTCATACTGAAGGTTGTTTTTTTTTTTGTTGCTGATGTTGCGAATTTTTGTATTGGAATTTTGTGGGTTACACCTTGGGGTATTGTTGTATTGTCTGGACGGTGGAGTACCTTTGAAAAGCTCTCAATCCACAAATTATGTTCAAATTACTTTAATGTTAAAAAAAATAAATAATAATATAAATAAGCTGTTCCTACTCCCAAACAAATTATGGTAAGTTATTTGGGAATGAGCGAATACCTAAGAAAATCAACAAATTTCGTTAAAGCCATTAAAAGGTTTATTTTTTCGTTCGGGGTTGGAGAATTTAATTTCTTAGCAATTTTCAATTAGGATTATTACATTTTGAAGATTATAATAAGACATTTCCTTGTGATGTAAGGGGAAAATAGTTAAGTTTATGGTATTTTAATCACACAATGAAAATTAATTATTAAACAGCTAAAGGGTGGGCGGAGTCTGCTTTGTAATAGCCTACAATACCAAAGTGGATTAAAGATTATTACAGAAATATGGAATATATTGTTGGACAGAAACAAAGGACTAGAACTGTCTCTTAGGATTCTGAGTCGATCAGTAAGTAAAATATTGAATTTAGGATCATCACATTCCTATGAATGTGGTGGAAAATGGGGTGCCACTGTTTTAACATAGGAATAAGTGAGGGGGAGGGAACGCCCTCTAGTCTTCTTGCAGTTGTTTCTGTTAGGGTAAGTAAAGTTCAAGATTGGTACAACAGTGACAACGATTGTCATAAAAAAATGTTATTCTCCATCTTGAACGTCCATATGTGAGAATAGGAAATCGCATTTCCTTTTTTGGGGGAGGGTTCACTAAAAGAAAAGAAGTCATTCTTCTCCGTTGGACTATTGCGCCTAAGGAATTTTGTAGAGCAAAGTTGGCATTATGGCAAAAATACCAAAGTATCACTTTGGTAAAGCGTGAGGTGGCTTTGTTGTTTGCTTATTTGAAGGCCATAACTTGAGACATAAATTTGATGGTTTTTTTATACCCTCCATCATAGGATGGGGGTATATTAACTTTGTCATTCCGTTTGTAACACATCGAAATATTGCTCTAAGACCCCATAAAGTATATACAATCTGGGTCGTGGTGAAATTCTGAGTCGATCTAAGCATGTCCGTCCGTCCGTCTTTTGAAATCACCCTAACTTCCGAACGAAACAAGCTATCGACTTGAAACTTGGCACAAGTAGTTGTTATCGATGTAGGTCGGATGGTATTGAAAATGGGCCATATCGGTCCACTTTTACGTATAGCCCCCATATAAAGGGACCCTTAGCTTTGGCTTGTGGATCCTCTAACAGCAGCATATTTCATCCGATCCGGCTGAAATTTGGCACATAGTGTTGGTATATGGTCTCTAACAACCATGCAAAAATTGGTCCACATCGGTCCTTAATTATATATAGCCCCCATATAAACCGATCCCCAGATTTGGCTTGCGGAGCCTCAAAAAGAAGAAAATTTCATCCGATCCGGCTGAAATTTGGTACATGATGTTGGTATATGGTCTCTAACAACCATGCAAAAATTGGTCCATATCGGTCCTTAATTATATATACCCTCCATATAAACCGATCCCCAGATTTGGCTTGTGGAGCCTCTAAGAGAAGCATATTTCATCCGATCCGGCTGAAATTTGGTACATTGTGTTGGTACATGGTCTCTAACAACCATGCAAAAATTGGTCCACATCGGTCGGTTCATAATTATATATAGCCCCCATATAAAACGATCCCCAGATTTGGCTTGCGAAGTCTCCAAGAGAAGCAAATTTCATCCAAGCCGGTTGTTATTTGGAACATGGTGTTACTATATGATCTTTAACAACCGTGCCAGAATTGGTCCATATCGGTCCATAATTATATATAGCCCCCATATAAAACGTTCTCCAGATTTGACCTCCGGAGCCTCTTGGAGGAGCAAAATTCATCCGATCCGGTTCAAATTAGGAACGTGGTGTTAGTATATGGTCGCTAACAATCATAACAAAATTGGTCCAATCACACAAAAATTGGTCTATATCGGTTCATAATCATGGTTGCCACTCGAGCCAAAAATAATCTACCAAAATTTTATTTCTATAGAAAATTTTGTCAAAATTTTATTTCTATAGAAAATTTTGTCAACATTTTATTTCTAGAGAAAATTTTGTTAAAATTTTATTCGGTTCATAATAAAATTTTCATCTTTGTCAAAATTTTATTTTTATAGAAAATTTTGTTCAAATTTTATTCGGTTAATAATCATGGTTGTCACTGGAGCCACAAATAATCTACCAAGATTTTATTTCTATAGAAAATTTTGTCAAAAGTTTATTTCTATAGAAAATTTTGTTAAAATTTTATTTCTGTAGAAATTTTTATCAAAATTTTCTTTCTATAGAATATTTTGTCAAAATTTTTATTTCTATAGAAAATTTTGTGAAAATTTTATTTCTATAGAAAATTTTGTCAAAATTTTATTTCTGTAGAAAATTTTGTCAAAATTTTATGTCTACTTTGTCAAACTGAATTATATACGTATTGGATCGATCTTTTTTGATTTAATATATACCACGTATGGACTTACATACAATTTAGAAGATGGTGTTAGGAGGTTTTAAGATACCTTGCCATCGGCAAGCGTTACCGCAACTTAAGTAATTCGATTGTGGATGGCAGTGTTTAGAAGAAGTTTCTACGCAATCCATGATGGAGGGTACATAAGCTTCGGCCTGGCCGAACTTACGGCCGTATATACTTGTTTTGACATTTTTTGCTTTTGAACAATAAAATTAAAACACAAGTATATAAAGCAGTAAGATCGGCCGGGCCGAATCTTAAATACCCACCACCATGAATCAAATATTATAGTTTTCTGTGAAAATTTCAGGGGGATTTGGTGACAAGCAGATCAGTTCAACCAGCACACTTCCCGAAGATAAATTCAAAGATTTTACCTATGAAGACTAGATCAGATTCTGGATTTATAAGAACCATATTTGTTTGAGTTTTAGAAGAATCATATACATCGTGTGCAAGAAAATGAAATGAAAATGAAATACATGCACATGGACCAATATTCACCATTTTCGGCACACTTCTTTATGTTCCTAAAACACCTCTAGATTTAAAATTTCATGCAAATTTGATAAAAACTATTTGATAAAATCGGAAGATCGGACTATTTGGGAGATAAACCAAAACATGGACCAATACACGCCATTTTCGGCTCTCATATTTAAGGTCCTAAAATACCTGTAGATTTCTCATTTCAGGCAAAGTGGATAAAAACTACGGATTCTAGTAGCCTAAAAAAATAAAATCATTTCTTGCACACCTAATTGTATTCCTAAAAAACCTCCAGATTTTCGATTTCAGGCAAAGTGGACAACAATTACGGTTTCTAGAAGCCCAAAAATAATATCGGGAGATCGGTCTATCTGAAGGCTATATCAAAACATGGACCTATACTCACCATTTTCGGCATACCTTTTTATGGTCCTAAAATACCTCTAGATTTCCAATTTGAGGCAAGTTGGATAAAAACTACGATTTTTATAAGCCCAAGAATAAAATCTGGAGATCGGTCTATATGGAGGCTATATAAAAACATGGTTCAATACTCATCATTTTCAGCACACCTCTTTAGGGTTTTAAAATACCTCTAGATTTCTAATTTCAGGCAAATTGGATAAAAACTACAGATTTTAGAAGCCCAAGAAGTAAAAACTGGAGATCGGTCTATATGGGGGCTATACCAAAACATGGACCGATACTCACCATTGTCGGCACACTTCTTTATTGTTCTAAAATACCTTTAGATTTCCAATTTCAGGCGAATTGGATAAAAACTACGGATTCTATAAGCCCAAGACCCCATATCGGGATATCGGTCTATATGGGAGATATACCAAAACCTGGACCGATACTCACCATTTTTAGCACACCTCTTTATGGTTCTAAAATACCTCTAGATTTCAAATTTCAACCAAATTGGATAATAAATACGGATTCTAGAAGCCCAAGAAATGAAATCGGAAAATCGATCTATATGGGGGCTATACCTAAACATCAACCGATAGTCACCATTTTTGGCACACCTCTTTATGGTGCTAAAATACCTCTAGATTTCCAATTTCAGGAAATCTAGAGGTAGATTTCCAAGCCCTAGAAATATAATCGGGAAATCAATCTATATGGTGGCCACCATTTTTGGCACACTTCTTTGTGGTTATAAAATACCTCTAGATTTCCAATTTCAAGCACATTGGATAGAAACTAAGGTTTTTTAAGCCCAAGACCCCAAATCGGGAGGTCGGTTTATATGGGGACTATATCAAAACTTGGACCGATATAGCCCATGTTCGAACTTGACCTGCCTGCAGACAAAAGACGAGTTTGTGCGAAATTTTAGCACGATTGCTTCATTATTGAAGACTGTAGCGTGATTACAACAGACAGACAGACGGACAGACGGACAGACGGACATGGCTATATCGTCTTAGAATTTCTCCCTGATCAAGAATATATATACTTTATATAGTCGGAAATCGATATTTCGATGTGTTACAAACGAAATGACAAACTTATTATACCGCCGTCACCATTCTATGGTGGTGGGTATAAAAAAAAATAATAATAATAATAAAAAATATGGCTCTTTACTTTTTTGCATTACATATCAGCACGATACTTATTATTAATATTTATTTATTTTTTCAGGATGGGTTTCTAGAACATGAATAAATTACAGAATTTCTGGAAATTCACAGGGAACATAGATGTAAGTAGTGCAATTGTTCTCATGCCGTCCTTTAGAGGTGTGCACGTGAGTAATAGTTTACTCACGCACACTCATGAAAAGAAAATTTGTACTCACGCACTCACACGCACGAAATGTCATAACTAACGAGAAATGCCGTGATTCACGAAAAATGTTGTGACTCACGAAAAATTTTTTGAGTAATTTACCTTAGCGACGTGTCTGAAAACATGAGCATTATTAAAATCGAGAGCGTTATACACTCTTCACATCCAAGGTGTCACTAAAATTGTAAATTCATTTTACTCTTAAGCGTTTTATGTAGGTGAGCGGGATTATTTTCGTGAGCGTAAATCTTTACTCACGCACACTCACGAAGGTAATATTTTCGTGACTCACGCAGGATATTTTGGTTTGTTAATCACGCACACACACGCTGTTACCATGAGCGACAATTTCGTGTCACGTGCACACCTCTACCGTCCTTGCATGCAGAGTGATGGGTTCAATTCCAGTTTCAGCCGAATATAATGCCATCACCAATAGAGTTAAATGTTGAAAAGAGCATGATATAATGGACTACCGACATAACGTTAAAGTGCTATAATAAAAGGGCTCCCTGATAAATGGCACAAATGAAGGATGACCCAAAAAAAAAAAAAAAACAAATATGGAAAATACCCCAAATAAGATATAGCCCAAAATAGATAAAAACAAGTATATACGGCCGTAAGTTCGGCCAGGCCGAATCTTATGTACCTTCCACCCTGGATTGCGTAGAAACTTCTACGAAAGACTGTCATCCACAAATTTCAACTCACTCGGATGAAATTTGCTCCTCCAAGAGGCTCCAAAACCAAATCACGGGATCGGTTTATATGGGGGCTATAAATGATTATGGACTGATATGGACAATATTTTGGCATGGTTGTTAAATATCATATACTACCACCACGTACCAAATTTCAACCAGATCGGATGAATTTTGCTTCTCCAAAAGGCACCGGAGGTCAAATCTGGCGATAAGGTTTATATGGGAGCTATATATAATTATGGACTGATAGGAACCAATTCCTGCATGGTTGTTGGATACTAACATCACGTATCAAATTTCAACCAAATGGGAAGAATTTTGCTCTTCCAAGATTCTCCGGAGGTCAAATCTGGGGATCGGTTTATACGGGGCCTATATATAATTATGGACCGATATCGACCAATTTTTGCATGGGTGTTTGAGGCCATATATTAACATCACGTACCAAATATATATATTCTGGGGGTAGTGGTGAAATTCTGAGTCGATCTAAGCATGTCCGTCCGTCCGTTGAAATCACGCTAACTTCCGAACGAAAAAGCTATCGACTTGAAACTTGCCACAAGTAGTTGTTATCGATGTAGGTCGGATGGTATTGCAAATGGGCCATATCGGTCCACTTTTACGTATAGCCCCCATATAAACGGACCCCCAAATTTGGCTTGCGATAGCTCTAAGAGAAGCAAATTTCATCCGATCCGGCTGAAATTTGGTACATGGTGTTAGTATATGGTCTCTAACAACCGTGCAAAAATTGGTCCACATCGGTCCATAATCATATATAGCCCCCATATAAACCGATCCCCAAATTTGGCTTGCGGAGCCTCAAAGAGAAGCAAATTTCATCCAATACGGCTGAAATTTGGTACATGGTATTAGTATATGGTCTCTAACAACCGTGCAAAAATTGGTCCATATCGGTCCATAATTATATATAGCCCCCATATAAACCGATCCCCAAATTTGGCTTGCGGAGCCTCAAAGAGAAGCAAATTTCATCCGATCCTATTGAAATTTGGTCCGTGGTGTTAGTATATTGTCTCTAACAACCATGCGAAAATTGGTCCATATCGTTCCACTGTTACGTATAGCCCCCATATAAACGGACCCCAAAATTTGGCTAGCGATTGCTCTAAGAGAAGCAAATTTCATCCGATCCGGCTGAAATTTGGTACATGGTATTAGTATATAGTCTCTAAGAACCATTCAAAGATTGGTCCATATCAGTCCATAATTATATATAGCCCCTATATAAACCGATCCCCAGATTTGAACTCCGGAGCCTCTTAGAGGAGCAAAAGTCATCCGATCCTATTGAAATTTGGTCCGTGGTGTTAGTATATTGTCTCTAACAACCATGCGAAAATTGGTCCATATCGTTCCACTGTTACGTATAGCCCCCATATAAACGGACCCCAAAATTTGGCTAGCGATTGCTCTAAGAGAAGCAAATTTCATCCGATCCGGCTGAAATTTGGTACATAGTGTTAGGATATTTTCTCTAACAACCATGCAAAAATTGGTTCATATCGGTCCATAATTACATATAGCCCCCATATAAACCGATCCCCAGATTTGTCCTGCGGAGCCTCTTGGAGGAGCAAAATTCATCCGATCCGGTTGAAATTTGGAACGTGGTGTTAGTAATGACCATGCAAAAATTGGTCCACATCGGCCCATAATTATATACAGCCCCCATATAAATCGATCCCCAGATTTGACCTCCGGAGCCTCTTAGAGGAGCAAAAGTCATCCGATCCGATTGAAATTTGGTCCGTGGTGTTAGAATGTGGTCTCCAACAAACACGCAAGAATTGGTTCATATCGGTCCATAATTATGTATAGCCCCATATAAACCGTTCCCCAGATTTGTTCTCCGGAGCCTCTTAGAGGAGCAAAATTCATCCGATCCGGTTGAAATTTGCAACGTGGTGTTAGTAAAAGGCCGCTAATAACCATGCCAAAATTGGTCCATATCGGTCTATAGTTATATATAGGCGATCCCCAATCGCACAAAAATTGGTCCTTATCGGTTCATAATCATGGTTGCCACTCGAGCCAAAAATAATCTACCAAAATTTTATTTTTATAGAAAACATTGTCAAAATGTTATTTCTATAGAAAATTTTGTAAAAATTTTATTTCTATAAAAAATTTTGTCAAAATTTTATTTTTATAGAACATTTTGTCAAAATTTTATTTCTGCTGAAAATTTTGTCAGAATTTTATTTCTATAGAAAATTTTATCCAAATTTTATTTCTATAGCAAAATTTTTTCCAAATTTTACTTCTATAGAAAATGTTGTCAAAATTTTATTTTGTCAAAATTGTATTTCTATAGAAACTTTAAACTTAATTATATACGTATTTAATCGGGCTTTTTTAGTTTTACATATACCACGTATGGACTATGTGGTATATATTACGGTGTTAGGAAGTTTAAGCCATCGGCCCAAGTAATTCGATTGTGCATGACAGTCTTCAAAAAAGTTTCTACGCAATCCATGGTGGAGGGTACATACGCTTCGGCCTGGCCGAACTTACGGCCGTATATACTTGTTTTTTAAACTGGGAAACCTTTCAATGAAAAATGGCCCAATGCAATATCCCAAAAATTTTATATTCTCCAAAATTTGGGGTGGTTTTTCACTATGAAAAATCCACCAAATATGTATGATTTTTTTAGTAATATTTCATTTTTGTTTTTGGGCCATTTTCCAGGGAGCCCACTGAAATGTGTGCCGGGTTGGCCTGTCGCAAACTGTGACTTTTGCGACATACGTTTACCACGGTATAATACGGATGTCGCAAAAGTCGTATACCTTGTGTAGAAACCCTAATTTAGAATTAAAGAAGTTGTGAATATATTTTAATTTAATTTAGTTAAGCTCCCCGATAAAAGTTATGCAGAAAATGCTTTATATTGTATATATTCAAAACTCTACTAGATTTACATCTCTCATTCATAACTTCAAACTATTCTTAGTTTTCATGGTCCATAATGTCCATCCAAGCTTTAGTTGCATCAACGAATGACTAGCTACAATTTTGAATGGAATTTGTATGGAAACTGGCTCTAATAAGCCAAAAAGTGATTTTATAAAATTTTCTCTAAACAGCAATTCACTTATGCAATACTTAAGTAGTTTTCATTCCTTTTAGTTTCTGCAGTAATTTGGGAAAGGTTAACAGTGAGCGAGTACCGACCGTGACGTTTACTGCACCATCGAGTAGTTCATAGTAATTTTGGCTTCGAGTTTACAATTGAAATAACTCTATTCTCAACTCGTTAATAATTTTATGAACATTCCTGAGAATTGAAACTTCTTCGTATACATCATCATCTTGGGTATCATTCGCTGCCTAGCTGAAGGGTCTGAAGTATTAGGAGTTTGCGGCGTTGCTACTTTTTCTACATTTACCACATGTATGTGACGTTTACACACCTTAAAAAGTCTGATACAGACCATCGCTGAATTTATGATGTCCGTTTTTCTGCTGTAACGGTTTTGTCGTTGTGAAATTTGCCATAGTTCTCTTTTTGTCCAGCAACTGTCAAATTTGAAGATGGGCTTCATCAGTCCAGGGTTTGATATATCCCCGATATAAATTGACCTCTCGTTTTGGTTTCTTGAGCTTATAGACACCCCCATTTTTCTTCTTAGCTGAATTTAAAAATTTTCGCTGGTTTCAAATTTAATTTCCTAGATAATATTTATTGTGAATAATTTCATAATATTTAGAAGGTATGGTTCGATAAAATATCTTTTATATCCAACCAACTGACAAACACTAGATATCTGACTCAAAGAACACTTACGTTAAATTAATTTCATCTAAATCTCTCTTGGTTTTTAGAAAAAAAAAAAAATATATATATATATATATATATACAAAACTATTGAAATAAAATAAATACATGCTACTTCTCAATTCCCTCTAAGCATCATTTTTTGTGTGTTATTGTAACATGCAATAGAACTTTCTTGTGTAATGAATTATTTATGAAAAACTTTTGAGGACAACATGCAATCATTCGGTATGTAGGAGTGACTGTAGGTATGAAGTCCATCCTAAAAATATTTTTTTTTTAAATATCAACTCAATTTACATTTCGTATCTGTGTGAAATGTATAAAAATGGGTATATGTATATGAATTATAAATTTAATAAATATATTTTTAGAAAACTTTTGACAGTGTAACAAACAGGTGTTGTTTTATCAAGCTAACTCACAGCAACAGAGTTTTAACAAAATTCATCATTTATTTCATTTTGTTTATTTATATGTATGTAAAAAAAGTTCTAATGTAACAAAATTTTATTCAAATTTCTAAATAAAACAAAAGCGAAATATAGTAAATTTATACACATGACTAAATCTAATGTAAGTTACGTCATACCGTTGAATAAGAAACTACTAAGCTGTATATGATAGTTTCCTATACACGAAACTATAGGGGGGTGTAATAACCCAGCAAAAAAAAAAAACAAAATTGGAAGTTGTCCCCCTATATGTCCCCCTAAAAATATTCTTTATTTAAACTACACAGGAACTTCTTTCAATTCAATTAGATAATAACACCGTTGTTGGTACTTATTATTATAACGTTGTTGGTACTTAAAGAAAGGTAATAAGATGACGAATAATCCTGTGTAATTGGATCTGTGATAAGTTAAGTGGTTCAAAAAATATCAATGCGAAAATCAAAATTTTCAAAAAAAAAAATCGTATTTTACAATGTGTGATGTGTGTGGCGATCGTCTGTGGCTATAAAAGGAGTAGCGAGACAAGAAACTTGGCAGTTGGTTGGCGATCGCCCAGGAGGTAAGAGCTAATTTTAATTGTGGCGGAGTAAAATCTCAGCTTCAAATAAAATTAATACCAACCTCAAAGGAGGATCTCCCATCCAGCGCAGTTCGGCCAGCGAAGTATAATCTTCGACTGACCACTCCATTCCGTGTGCAGCGAAGTATAATCTTCGTCTGTCACCCCTCTCCACCCCTATGTGTGCAGGGGTGCAGTATAATCTTCGTCTGTCCCCCTCTCCACCCTTCCGTGTGCAGCGAAGTATAATCTTCGTCTGTTTCCCTCTCCTCCCCCATGCTACAGCGAAGTATAATCTTCGTCTATTTCCCTCTCCACCGTATGCAGCGAAGTATAATCAGCGAAATCGAACTTCGTCCACTGATCTGCAAACCCTGACCTTGGAAAACCAGGAGCCTCTATCTGGGTGTGACGAATCGATTAGTGTAAGTGTGTTCCGGTTTTATGTAGTTATTCTGTGTATTTAATGTAAATAAAGAACTGTATGTGCATGTGAACGAATTTATGAAGTGTTTTTCTCTCTCTGGCAGTCAATTATAAATGGTTTGTAACGACCCTGGTATCCGCTGAGTCTATCCTGGATTAAAGTGATTAAAACATGTCGTTACACCGTCCGTCTGTTGAAATCACGTTAACTTCCGAACGAAACAAGCTATCGACTTGAAACTTAGCACAAATAGTTGTTATTGATGTCGGTCGGATGGTATTGCAAATGGGCCATATCGGTTCACTTTTACGTATAGCCCCCAAATTTGGCTTGCGGACCCTCCGATCCGGCTGAAATTTGGAACATGGTGTTTGTTCAAAGTTTCTTTGAACCCGTTTTGAAACACTGTGCGTAGCGGCACAAATAATTTTTAATCGTTGTATCCTTTTGCTTTTCTATTTGTTTACCTGGAAAGTTTGACCTTTGATCGATGCTTGTAGCTTTGTCGCTAAGCTTTGTTTATGCTGCTAAGCATCACTCAAAAGGGCAACGAACCAGTCTTGAACCGACCGTGAAATTGAAAAGAAGTGCGAATTCGTCTGCCCCCGCGAAAGTTAACGTAGTGATAAAAGTTGAACATTAATTTGAAATAATATTAAAATATAAATAAAACCATAGACAATTACAAGTGAACATATTAAAAGCACAATTATTTACAGGTACAAACAGTGAACAAATAGTGACACAAACAAAAACCCATCGACTCCTCAACCCATAGAAACCCAAACATACAACATAAAAGTGCATCAGAAAGAAAAAATCACAACACCAAACATACCTTGTACATAACATGTTTAAATATTTTGCCTTAAATCTATATTGCACAATAATGTAATGTAAATTATATACTGAATTTTAACTTAAAACTATATTGCACAAACTAATTGAATATTGCACTTGAATTTGAAACTCGCCCGTAATTACACCATTTCCTTAAAGCTAACTTAAATCTATCTTGTTTTGTAAATAATTTCTAAATCTATTTGTAAAACTTAAATGCTATTTAAAACTTAAAACTAATCATAAATAATGAATTTAACTCATTACACATTTAAAAATTAAAATAAATAAATTTGTTTGAATTTGAATTTAAAACCTAATTTCTCTAAGTGTCATTATTTCGAAAGGCAAAATTTTCCTTTTCAGCTTTCATTAGTTTATTCCCAAACATTTTGGTCCATTGCGAACCGGATTTGTGTTTTTTAAATAATTAAAAACATTAAATTTTTTTTGAAAGTGTACAATTTTTTTTCTCGGTGTAATGTGATTTTTTTCCAAGTGTATAAAAACCCAGTGACCCAATAATTAGTTTTGTTTAAAAAGAAAATAAAAATTAAATAAACTTTCATATATATTAAAAAATAAAATATTCTAAATAACCCAGTGTAATATCAGTGTCAAATAAACCCAGTGTAATATCAATGCAAAAAAAACCCTTTACAAAAGACAATATTGAAAAACATTCAAAGTGCCTGTGCCCTTGCAACAAATGAAAACCAACAGTACCCAAAGAATAAATAGAAAAATCAAAACAACAACAACAGTAGTATACCAGCCAGCCAGTGATCCATCGATCGAACAGCAACCAGTGAACATCGAAAAATATTCATATGCATATACAAGCGTATATACATACATATGGGACACACAAGCAAAGGGTAACCAAAGTGGCACTACAGTAAGTAAAATAAAGGGTTGTTGCATTGGGACGATTAAAAAACTTTAAATTGTGGAAAATAAAAAGTGAACATTGGACAATTATTTTTTGAATTTTTTTTGAGAAAAAATTAGTGAATTTTGGAAAAAATTAGTGTTTTTTTGAAAAAATTTAAAATTTGTGACCCATTTTGTGCGTGTGTTTTTTAGCAATTTTTCAATCAATTTGACTATAAAAAAGCTTGTTTTCACGTAAAAAGTGACAAAAAGTTCGAAAAAATTGGAAATTTAAAAAATTAATTGATTTTCGTGAAAGTTTTGAAAACTTGTTTAAAAATGAAAAATTGATTGAAAAATTGCCATAAAGTGATCCACAACCCAAATTAACCCATTTGTTTAAAAATTTTACCCAACACAACAATCGGTTCGGTCGTGCAAAAAACAAAAACAAAAACTTTTTAAAAATTAAAAAATTTGTGAAAAAAATTGGACAAAAAACCGTAACAACGGTTTTTATAAACTACAAATTGTCCAATAACAAAAAAACAGCAGTTTCCAGTGGAAAGCGACAAAAAGCAACAAAACACGACACACAGCGACTCAACATCAAAAATCGACGCCATAAAGGTAACGGATCACACAAAAATTTTGGACACACACACACACCTATAATCTTCAAAGTGAGTACAGTTTTTTCAAGTTTTTTTTTAATTTTTGGAACACGAAAATGAAAAAAGAATTTGCGATATGCTAAAAGACACAACTGGATGACACATTTGCTTTGACACACTTGAAAAAATTTAAGAAAAATCGGTATAGAAATTGGATTGGCGAAAATTTACACGGAAAGAAATTTTTTGGAGGAATTTTCGGGAATTTAAATTCGATTTTGTTTAAATTAAATTAAATGGGGATAAAATTTTGACCGGTAAATATTTACACAGAGAGAAATTTTTTGGTAAAAATATTGATTTTGAAAAAAAATGTTTTTTGAATTTAAATTCGTTTTTTTTGCTTGAAATTAAATACAATTTTTGGAAAAACAAGTGAAAATTTGCAAAATTATTTTTTTGGAGTGAAAAATTTAACGAAAATTTTTTCGATAAAAACTTTTGACCATTTTGGAAAATTTAAATAATTGCCGCTGGGAAAATTTTTAAATCGATTGATTGAAACATTTTACTTTGGAGTTTAAAAAGCTGAAACAAAAATTAATCGACCCAAATTTGTAGTTTTGATTTTTCAACTTGTATTTATTTTTGTACTTATGAATCTTGGTGACCCATATTTGTAGTATTTGATTATATCTTTGTAATTTTCAAGACCCAATGACCCATAAAAAGGTAAGGAAAATTACAAATTTCTTCTTTTGATATACATATATATTTGATTTTTTGGGCACCAAGATAATTTTCTTTTTTTTTTGTGAATTTGTTGACACATTTTTTTTTTTTTTTGACACTTGATCCGAAGTTATTGTTTTATGCGATTTATCGCTGATATTAATTGAGCATCGTGCTTTAAAAAATTGTTTGTTTGATTTCCTGTTTTTTGGGAAATTTTAATTGATTTGTTTGACCTTGTGGTTTTGGGAAATTTTAAATTTGTTTAATTCCTCGCCCTTTTGGAAATTTATTGTAAAAGTTTTTTGAATATCCAGTCTTGGGGAATTTTTATAAAATTTTTTACGTAACATTGGCCCAATTTCGTCTACTGACCCTAACTCGTTTTTTGTTAGATTTGATTTTTTGTAATTTTTTCGTGATTTAGAACCCACAAATTAATTTCCGACCCCACGAATTTTATCGTTCGCGAAGATATTTACATTTAATATAGTTTCCTGTAGAAAATTCGGATTTCCTTGAGTGAAACTAAATTTTTCTTTCGCGAAATTTGATTTATTTTAGTTTTTTGACCGGTGCAAAAAAGTATTAAAGTACATCATGGATAAAATTTTAAAAGAAAAATTTGTTAATTGCTTAAATGATCTAGTTGACGTTGAAAGCGTTTGTTCTGTTAAGGCGGCAACCGAGGATCTTCATGCGTTAGAGGCAGCTCGAGTGGAGTTGAATACGTTATGGGATCAAGTTAGGCGGGCTTACATAAATTGTCGAGATAGGACTCCAGATGAGGGAGAAACTCCAATGGATAAGGATAAGCTTCGCGGCCATTATAAAAACGGTATGGACGTTTATAAACGGGGTTTAAGTATAATTAGCACACAAATCTTAGCGCGTCAGGAACGGGAAAATCAGGAAAAAATAGCTAGGGAATCAATGACACAAAACATAGCAGTAGACCCAAATTCGACCCCAAATTTGCGATTGCCACCATGTGACACAGACATTTTTAAGGGCGGATATAGTGAATGGCCAACATTCAGAGATTTATTCTCTGCAATCTACATCAATAACCCACGATTGAGTAAAGTCGAGAAGTTATTCCATTTGACCCAAAAAACTTCGGGAGAAGCGCGGGAAATCATTACAAATGTACCCCTAACTAATGAGGGTTTCGATATAGCTTGGAGAAATTTAGAAAGTAGGTACGAAAATAAACGAATGCAAGTTAACGAACAGCTTAAGATTCTTTTTAATTTGCCCTCGGTTTCAGTTGAAAACGCTTCAACAATACAAAAATTACAGCGCACAATTAGTACTTGTACACAAACTTTGGATACTTTACAAGTAGACACGGGAGAATGGGACCCAATTTTAGTATACCTTGTTTCAACGAAATTGCCTCGCACTTTTTTGGAGGAATTTGAGAATAGTTTAGAGGATTGTTCGACCCTACCAAGTTGGCACGTATTAGATGAATATTTATCACATAAATTTAAAACTTTAGAATCGGTGGGAAATATTGAAACTCAAAACTCGAAATATAATCAATCTAGATCTGATTTTGATAAAAGGGGGAGTCGCGTAAATAGTTTTCACACCAATGTAAATCAAAAAATAAATAATTCTGGTTCAAGACTCAATAGTAATGCACAAGCAAATAATAATTCAAAAAATAGTAATCCTAGTCGCAGGCATAATGAGAGCGTTTGTCCAATTTGTCGGACAAACCATATGCTGCGAAATTGTCCCAAATTTTTGGAAAAATCTATTAATGAAAGAATTCAAATAGTGAAACAGTCGAATCGTTGTTATAATTGTTTATTTGAGAATCATGGAGTCCGGGAATGTAAAAGTCGTTTTAGTTGTAGGGAATGTAATCAAAGACACCATAACTTGTTACATAAGGGTAATGAGGCCCGCGACCCTACAAACACAAGAGACGGTACATGTGCTGCCGTTCTCAATACCCTTGTTCATCATAACCGAGACACAGTACAACCTAGTACAAGTACTGGAGCTCTCAACTTAGTTAATCAGGATCGAGGTGGAGTACAACCTAGTACAAGTGCTGCCGCTCGTTCCAACCTTGTTCAACAATCATCGAATTTACCTTGTATACAGTCCACATCGAATATTGAAACGCCTAGTATAACGACTCTTACTCTGCAAGAAGGCAGACCCACTCCACAACCTAGAGAAACACTGTTGTTTACCGCCATTGTACAAATAAAATCAAAGGGACAGAGATATGATGCCAGAGCAATAATTGACCCTGGATCACAGTCAACATTTATTTCGGAAAAAATGAAAAATAAATTGCAACTTCCTACAGTGAGGAATTTAGTTCACGTCACAGGCTTGAGTGACACCGTAGCTGAAACATCGACAAAGGCTTGCGTTTTTCAACTTTGTTCACGTATCGATCCTAGGTTTGAGTTAGAAGTTTGGGCACCCGTGTTGAAGACCCTTCCTTCTAATTTACCAACCCACAACCTTAATCGTTCTCAATTTGAAGATTTTAAGCATCTTAGTTTGGCGGATCCTCGATTTTATGAAAGTCGACCCGTTGATATGCTGATCGGTTTAGATATAGGACCGCTAATTTATAACGTTGATATTCCGATGAATACATTTGGATCAATTATAGCGCAAAATACCGTATTTGGATGGATCGTTGGTGGACCCATTCAACAAAATATAGAAACTTCGAAACAAATTACTCTTTATAATGCCTCCTCTTCAGAGAAAATTATAACACGTTTTTGGGAGGTGGAAGAGACCCCAAAAATAATTTTGAGGTCAGCTGAAGATATATATTGTGAAACTAATTACAAATCTACGACAAAACGTAATGATACTGGAAGGTATATTGTGACCCTTCCATTTAAAAGTTGTTCAGAAATCGGTGCATCGAGAAATATTGCTCTCGCACAATTTTATCGTATGGAGAAAAAACTTTCTAAGACCCCTGATGTAAAGGCTCAATACGACGCTGCCATTAGGGAATATCTCGAATTAGGACAAATGAGGAAAATTGATCCACAAAACATACATAAGACCCCTCATTACTATTTACCACACCACGCAGTCATTAAACCAGATAGAGTAACCACCAAACTTAGGGTGGTATTTAATGCTTCGAGTCCCACTTCAAATAAGAAAAGCCTAAACGATATTTTACATACCGGTCCTATTTTACAACAGGACTTAGTTTTACAAATTTTAAAATGGCGTTTTTTCAAATATGTTTTCAACGCCGATGTAACGAAAATGTATCGTCAAATACTGGTAGACCCAAAGCAAACTTCATTTCAAAGAATACTTTTTCGATCATCTGAAAACGACCCAGTTGAGGATTTTGAATTGTTAACCGTAACCTTTGGCATAAATTGCGCCCCATTTTTAGCGATTAGAACGCTGCTTCAATTAGCGGAAGACGTTCAAGATTCACACCCTTTGGGTTCAAAAATAATTAGAGAAAATTTATATGTCGACGATGTATTAGCGGGTGGGCATACTGCTGAAGATGCTATCGCCGCTAGAAAACAATTAACATCCGCTTTAGATTCTGCTGGTTTCGAGTTGAGGAAATGGACCTCTAATGACCCTCGTCTTTTAAATGGCCTACATCCCGATTTTTTGTTGCCTGTCAATTGGTTGGATCTTTCTGAAGGATCGTCAACGAAGACCCTAGGCATTCGGTGGAATGTAGCAGCAGATAATTTCACTTTTAAAGCGCCTAATGTTGAAGAAAAAGAACTTTGTACGAAACGTGAAGTTTTGTCGACAATCGCAAAATTCTTTGACCCTTGCGGATGGTTAGCCCCAATTATTGTCGTTGCAAAACTGATAATGCAACAAGTTTGGTTAGATAAAATTGGGTGGGACGACACTTTGAAACCTGTTACCAATATGAATTGGAAAAACTTTGCGAAAAATAATTCGGTGATTGACACAATATCCGTACCAAGATGGATTCATTATTCGCCATCAAGTACCATTGAAATTCATGGTTTTTGTGACGCTTCAGAAAGCGCATACGCTGCGACACTTTACGTTCGAGTCGAAGATGGAGACCGTGTAGAAACTTTTCTGTTAGCAGCCAAGACCCGCGTGGCCCCAATCAAGAAAATTTCTCTACCTAGATTAGAGTTATGTGGGGCAGTAATGTTGTCAAAATTAGCCAACACTATAATTCCAAATCTGCAAATTTCTGGATTTTTGACCCATTTCTGGACTGACTCTATGATAGTTCTGGCTTGGCTTCAAAAACCGCCGTGTTCTTGGAGCGCGTTCGTAGGAAACAGGGTTTCCGAAATTTTAGAAAATGTAGGTAGTGAAAATTGGAGTCATGTGGACTCCGAATCTAATCCAGCAGATGTAGCCAGTCGTGGCTGCTGTCCAGATGAATTGAAGACACATCATTTGTGGTGGACTGGCCCATCGTGGCTAAAATTGCCCAGAGATCATTGGCCTAAACATCAACTTAATTGTGATACAAACCTTGAAGCTAAACAAGTGAAAGTTTTTGCGACATCCACATTTGAGGACCCATTGACACGTTTTTCATCTTTGCCACGCGCATATCGTGTTTTATCTTATGTCATGCGTTTTTGGCGTAACACGGGCACAAACCGACTTCGAATTTCGTCGGAAGAAATTACGGGTTCAGAACTTTTGGATATAAAAACTCGTCTTATAGTCGTTACACAAAAACATTATTTTGCTGAAGAATACGCAGCGTTGACCCAAAAGAAACGACTCTCACCTATTAGCCAACTCTTACCTTTTAACCCTTTCATTGACGGGAAAGGTTTGCTTAGATCAAACGGTCGGTTAGTTCAATCACCTGCTCTTACCTATAATGAACGTCATCCAATTTTAATTCCATATGATTCTCGGTTTGCACTTTTATTTGTCGAATTCGTTCATAAAGTAACAATGCACGGCGGAAATCAATTAATGATTCGCGTAATTCGTTCCGAATTTTGGATATTTCGTTTAAAGCAATTAGTTAAAAAAGTTATCCATAACTGTCGAACTTGTGCTCTCCATCAGTATAAGACCCAGACACAAATTATGGCATCTCTTCCTCCAGAGCGCACTATGTTATCTAGACCCTTTCGAAATACAGGGGTAGATTTTGCGGGACCCTTTGGCATAAAAAGCATTACAGCTCGCGCCTGTCTGATTACCAAAGGATATGTCTGCATATTTGTTTGTTTTGCAACTCGAGCAATACACTTAGAAGCTACTAGTGATTTGTCGACCCAATCTTTCATAGCAGCTTTAGATCGGTTTATAGGCAGACGAGGGTGTCCGGAGAAAATATTCTCAGATAACGGTAAAAATTTTGTAGGCGCCGCCGAACTTATAAAAAAGGATAGGATCGCATTTATGAAATCAATACAAGACACTACAGTGCAACGACACGTACATCAGAACTTAGAATGGAAGTTTATTCCTCCAGGTGCTCCTCACATGGGAGGTTTGTGGGAGGCTGGAGTTAAATCATTCAAGGCTCACCTTCGAAAAACTATGCCAAAAATGAATTTCACCTTTGAAGAACTATCCACTATTTTAGCTCGCATAGAGGCTTGTCTTAATTCAAGACCCATTAATCCTGCTAGCGATGACCCTTCTAGTTTAGAGCCCTTGACCCCTGGTCATTTTCTAGTGGGATCACCACTATTAGCCCCTGCAGAACCCGATATTTCTGAGGATGATATAACATTATCAAACAGGTGGAAACGATTGAAGATTATTTCACAAAACTTTTGTCAAAGGTGGAAATCTGAATATTTGAATGAATTACATCGTAGATACAAATGGAAATACCCGCAACAAAATCTTGTCGTAGATGATTTAGTGATTGTAAAAGACAATCGTTTAGCTCCAAATGAATGGAGGCTTGGAAGAGTTGTCAAAACTTATGAAGGGATTGATAAAAATGTCCGGGTGGTAGATGTTAAAACTTCGACTGGGTTAATTAGTCGACCTATCACGAAAATCGTAAAGTTATTTTCGGACTGACTAGCATATCGTAAATTCATGGAAAAACACGGTACTCACATAACTTTCGTTGCAGATATGTCAGGAGTACTTCCAAGCAGAGACCCATCCCCACCTGGACCCAGCAGACCTGCCCGTCACAACCGCCGTAACAACGACCCACGCTATCGCCCTTCTCATTGGCAATTTGCTTGTGGGCTTTGTCAAGACGACCACCCCCTAAGAAATTGTCATCGTTTCCGCCAGCAGACCCCATACCAACGGTACGAGACCGTAGAGCGACGTAGCTATTGTCGCAACTGCCTGGCACGCAGCCACCTAGCTCCAGACTGTCCAGTCCTCACGGCGTGCAGGGAGTGTAACTTGCGACACCATACCATGTTGCATGGGGCTCATCAACTGAGGGAAACATTTGGTCGCTACACGCCCCCCCCAGTGGAATTGCCATACCACCGATCCTCAGTGTTCATACCAACGGCGCAAGTGTACATGGCAGCTGAAAACTCCGAGGACTGGGCCAGTGTCAGGGTGTTGCTGTGTCAGGCAGCTACGTCAACAAGAGTTGCGGCCTCCACAATCACGAGGCTTGGCATTCCAACCACCGAAAGACATGGCCACAGGTTTGCAAGTATTCGATTGCGGTGCCGGACATATGGTAGCCGACTCGTTTACCGGTTAAAGGCCTTAGTGACCCGTGACCTGCCACGAAGACCCTACTCAGATCCAATAATTGAGGATCCCACCATCGCCATGGAATCCAGACCTCTTGCCGACATCGATCCCAGGGGGAATGAATCTATTGACGTCGAAATTGGTGCTGGTCCATATGCCTACCTCAGGAGGGATGGAGTTGTGGAAACCGGCTTAGGACGTGTCTTTGCCCAGCTGACCGATTGGGGATACGTGTTTGTGGGACCAGTGAGTAGTTCGTCACAGGAAACGAGATGAAGAGGTAAGGTAAACTACACTCTTTCGCGGGGGGCAGAATGTTCAAAGTTTCTTTGAACCCGTTTTGAAACACTGTGCGTAGCGGCACAAATAATTTTTAATCGTTGTATCCTTTTGCTTTTCTATTTGTTTACCTGGAAAGTTTGACCTTTGATCGATGCTTGTAGCTTTGTCGCTAAGCTTTGTTTATGCTGCTAAGCATCACTCAAAAGGGCAACGAACCAGTCTTGAACCGACCGTGAAATTGAAAAGAAGTGCGAATTCGTCTGCCCCCGCGAAAGTTAACGTAGTGATAAAAGTTGAACATTAATTTGAAATAATATTAAAATATAAATAAAACCATAGACAATTACAAGTGAACATATTAAAAGCACAATTATTTACAGGTACAAACAGTGAACAAATAGTGACACAAACAAAAACCCATCGACTCCTCAACCCATAGAAACCCAAACATACAACATAAAAGTGCATCAGAAAGAAAAAATCACAACACCAAACATACCTTGTACATAACATGTTTAAATATTTTGCCTTAAATCTATATTGCACAATAATGTAATGTAAATTATATACTGAATTTTAACTTAAAACTATATTGCACAAACTAATTGAATATTGCACTTGAATTTGAAACTCGCCCGTAATTACACCATTTCCTTAAAGCTAACTTAAATCTATCTTGTTTTGTAAATAATTTCTAAATCTATTTGTAAAACTTAAATGCTATTTAAAACTTAAAACTAATCATAAATAATGAATTTAACTCATTACACATTTAAAAATTAAAATAAATAAATTTGTTTGAATTTGAATTTAAAACCTAATTTCTCTAAGTGTCATTATTTCGAAAGGCAAAATTTTCCTTTTCAGCTTTCATTAGTTTATTCCCAAACAGTGTTAATATATGGTTCTTAACAACCATGCAAAAATTGGTCCTCATCGGTCTATAATTATATATAGCCCCCATATAAACCGATCCCCCGATTTAGCTTTCGGAGCCTCTAAGAGAAGCAAATTTCATCCGATCCGGCTGAAATTTGGTACATAGTGTAAGTATATGGTTCTTAACAACCATGCAGAAATAGGTCCACATCGGTTCATAATTATATATAGCCCCCATATAAACGTACCCCCAAATTTGGCTTGCGGACCCTCTAAGAGATGCAAATTTCATCAGATCCGGCTGAAATTTGGTACATGGTGTTAATATATGGTTCTTAACAACCATGCAAAATTGGTCCACATCGATCTATAATTATATATAGCCCCCATATAAACCGATCCGCCGATTTTGCTTTCGGAGCCTCTAAGAGAAGCAAATTTCATCCGATCCGGCTGAAATTTGGTACATGGTGTTAGTATATGGTCTCTAACAACATTGCAAACATTGGTCCACATCGGTCCGTAATTATATATAGCCCCCATATAAACCAATCCCCCGATTTGACTTGCGGAGCCTCTTGGCAAAATTCATCTGATTCCGTTGAAATTTGGTACGTCGTGTTAATATATGGCATCAAACACCCATACAAAAATTGGTCGAAATCGGTCCATAATTATATATAGTCCCCATATAAACCGATCCCCAGATTTGACCTCCGGAGCCCCTTGGAAGAGCAAAAATTCATCCAATTCCGTTGAAATTTGGTACGTGATGTTAGTATATGGTATCCAACAACCATGGAGGAATTGGTTCATATCAGTCCATAATTATATATAGCCCCCATATAAACCGAACCCCATATTTGACCTCCGGTGCCTTTTGGAGAAGAAAAATTCATCCGATTTGGATGAAATTTGGTACGTGGTGGTAGTATATGATATTTAACAACCATGCCAAAAGTGGTCCGTATCGGTCCATAATCATATATAGCCCCCATATAAACCGATCCCGAGATTTGGTTTTGCAGCCTCTTGGAGGCGCAAATTTCAACCGAGTCAGTTGAAATTTGGTACATTGTGCTAGTATATGGCCGTTAACAACCATGCCTAAATAGGTTCATATCGGTCTATAGTTATATATAGCCCTCAGATAAATCGATCCCCAATCACACAAAAATTGGTCCATATCAAGTTCATAATTGTTTATAGCCCCCACATAAGCGACCCCCATATTTCAATTCTGGCTCTCTACGTATCGTGCAAAAAGTCCATATCGATTCGTAATTATTTGTAGACTTACAAATAATTGGCTAATAATATGTACCACGTATGGACTAATCACAATTTAGAAAACGATGTTAAGAAGTTTCAAGGTACAACAACCCAAGTAATTCTATTGTGGATGACAGTCTTTCGTAGAAGATTTTACGCAATCCATGGTGGAGGGTACTTAAGATTCGGCCTGGCCGAACTTTCGGCCATATATACTTGTTTTATACTCGCAGCTATTAGAGTGACGAGGGTGGCCAGTAGGGGGATACTGGATGTGCGGTCAAAATTTCGGACAGACTAAATAGACTGACACTACACGTCTACAATTCTTGACGGAATTCTCCGTGCCTGGACGGGTGGGGTTTGTATGCTCCCGCACCGCAGTATCTCCCATACTGGCCACCCACGTCACTTCTACGATGGTTGTGGGGGTATGGTTAGGTTAGGTCTAGTGGCAGCCAGATATTTCAGCCTCACTTAGAGTATTCAGTCCATTGTGATACCACAGTGGTGAACTTCTCTCTTATCACTGAGTGCTTCTATGTTAAGCTCAATGACAAGGGACCTCATTTTTATAGGCGAGTCCGAACGGCGGTCCACAATGCAGTGAAACCACTGAGAGAAGCTTTGAAACACTCAGAAATGTTACCAGCATTAATGAGGTGGGATAATCCACCGTTGAAAAACTTTTTGGTGTTTGGTGTTTAGGGTTTGAACCCCCTACCCTAAGTATGCAAGGAGAGTATGACCACCACTGCACCACGTTGGCTCCCAATAATAACCCAGGACAAAAAATGTGGACAAAAAAGTAGTTGAAATGTTTTTTGTGGGTCCCGAAGTGAAATTGGCGTAGAACCGTTGAATTTAATATGATCTTGTCATAGGGCGGATGTCCACCAATTCCTAACTTGACTTCTTGGACTTCAATACAACTTAATTTTTATCCGATCTGATTGACATTGGAAATCTATAGTAACTTTAGGTCAGCAAATGGGCCGTGTCGTATATGTAAAGCCCCCATATAGACCGATCTCTCGACTTGACTTTTTGGATTTCTAGAAACCGCAATTTTTTAGATGCCCTGAAATTCGTGACCTTCTAAACCACACATAAACGCCAAGTTTTTTTTCCGAATTTTATTTAACATTTCTCTAGTTCAGACTTACTCAATTTGAACCATGGAGAGATACACAATCCGACAACGTGTTAAAGTTATCCAGACTTATTATGAATCGATTTGATCGTCCAAATGTGCGTACAATCGCAAAAATCGTGGAAAAAATTGAGCAAACCGGGTCTGTAGAAGATGTGAGAACACCAGTGCATGCTCGTACAGCTCGTACTGTAGAAAATATTGCTGCTGTTCGCGATAGTGTGGCTGAAGAGCCGTCCACCTCAACTCGTCGTCGTGCCCAACAATTGCACCTCTCACGCTCGTCGTTGATGAACATTATGAATAAAGACTTTCATTTACACGCTTACAAGGTGCAATTGGCTTAAGAACTAAAGCCTCTTGACCATTCCAAACGTCGTGAATGGGCAGAATGGTTCCAAGAAATGGCAACAGTGGATGATCGATTTTCGAAGAAAATCATCTTCAGTAATGAGGCACATTTTCACCTCAGTGGATTCGTCAATAAACAGAATTGCCGCATTTGGGCAAATCAGAAACCAAGAGTGATTGTCGAAAAACCAATGCACCCACAAAGAGTGACTGTTTGGTGCGGTTTATGGGCTGGCGGCATCATCGGGCCGTATTTTTTCCAATATGAGGCCGGTCAGGCAGTTACTGTGAATGGTGTTCGCTATCATGAGACGATAACGAACTTTTTATGGCCCGAATTGGAAGATATGGATGTGGACGATATGTGGTTTCAGCAGGACGGTGCCACTTGCCACACAGCTAACGAAACAATGGCTCTTTTGCGCAACAAATTCAATGGCCGTGTTATCTCACGTAATGGCGATGTCAATTGGCCGCCAAGATCATGTGATTTGACACCGTTGGACTTTTTCCTTTGGGGTTATTTGAAAGAAAAGGTGTACGTCGATAACCCAGCAACAATTCAAGAGCTAAAGGATGAAATAATTCGGCACATTAATGGCATATAACCTCCATTATGCCTCAGCGTCATCGAAAATTTGGACCATCGGATGAAGGTGTGCCACCAAGGCCGCGGCGCCCTTTGACCGATATTTTGTTCCATACATAATTGAGTAATACCAATATATCATAATAAAATAAAACTACAATAATTTCCTAAATAGTTTGTGTTTTATTCAAAATCAACATCGGCCCTTGAAATTTAACCACCCTTCATTAATAACAACTACTTGTGCCAAGTTTCAAGTCGATAGCTTGTTTCTTGCGGAAGTTAGCATGATTTCCACAGAAAGACGGAATGCCGGATGGACATGGCCCAGAATATATATACTTTATGGGGTCTGAGACCCATATTTCGGTGTCCTATACACGAAAGGATCGCGACCCGACAATTCGCCTTTTGACTCAGTTCGTAAATGAACCCAATTTGTGGCTTCCTCATAAAAACGAAAATGCTGGTCATGCGTCATCGATCGGGAAAAGTGATATTCAGAAGGAGAAATATCTGAGCTATACGTCGGGTGTGGTGGGGTATCCCATTTGAGTATTTCCAAATAAAGTTTTACGGGTTTTACAACATATGGCCAAGCGTTATCGTGCTGCAAAATCTCCTTTTCGTGCCTCTACAAATGTGGTGGCCATTTATCACACAATGCTCTGTTCAATCGCTTCAATATAGTTCAAAAGAAAGCTCCTGTGATCTCTTACTCAGTTGCAGCAGTTCATTGTACTCCACGTACAACTGGTATCACCAAATACAAAGTATTAGCTTTGCCGCCGATTTTAAGTAACGACCGGGCTAATCATACGATTTTTTCGCCTGGAGTTGTGGTAGTGGATCCACTTTTAATATAACTTAGATCTGGAATACACCTTACATCCTTATATTAATTTTACAGCAGTCGCCTATTTTGACCTCTTTTGAAGAAAATAAGCTTCAATCAAATATCTTTCCATTGCCTATGGGGCTTATAATGGAATTTCTTCCACATACGTTGCATTCCTTATCGTTTCCTTCATCATTTAGTTCAATTGAGGACAATAACTTTAACATCATATGAGATTTTCTCTCGTTTCAAAACAAATGGCTTAAAATAAATGCTTCGATTCATTTTTAAATTTCTCCGATAAGTTTTTGAAGAGAAAATCTTCTCAGTAAGACAGCAATTTAATGGAATGATGCATTTTTCATAGAACGAATTACAATGAATGGCAAAATAATAAAAATGCAAGTGCTAGAAACTCGCGTTTTCCTTGCATAAAAACATAATGGGTGGGTGGGCGAACAGTCAATGTTTTTCGTATATGTATCTGGGGTGTTCAAAAGATTATAATAGAGATAACTTTTCTGGGTGAATGGATTGCATGGAAATAAAAGAATGTTAAAATGATGAAAATGGTTTAGGTCGCCCTAAAGTAGACTCGTACCATTGGTCTAGTGCCAATGTTATGTTGTCCTATCACAATGTTTTTCCATGATTGGTAATCATCAAAGATGTCCATAAAACAAATATGTACTTAAGTTCTTATAAACAAAAACACAAGCACTTAAGCTAAGTGCATCTAGGGAAAGATAAGCTAAAAGAAGAGATAAAAAATTTGTTTTTGTTTGTGAATAGTTTTATTCAATCGATATTTAAATTCTATTGTCGATTATATCTCTTTTTTCTTTATTTTCTTTTATGTGCATAAGCAGATTTGTTTTTATCATATTTAACAACAAGCAGATTTCCCAGTGTAATTGTGTATTTTAAAATTGTTTCAAAAGCAAATTTTAAGCAAATTACAAAATTTTCTGAAAAAATAAAATGTTTATAAAATCTTCTATTGAAATAAAATTTTGACAAAATTTTCTATAGAAATAAAATTTTGACAAAAATTTCTGTAGAAATAAAATTTTGACAAAATTTTCTATAGAACTACAATTTTGATAAAATTTTCTATAGAAATAAAATTTTGACAAAACTTTCTGAAGAAATAAAATTTTGACAAAATTTTCTATAGAAACAAAATCTTGACAAAATTTTCTATAGAAATAAAATTTTGACAAAAATTTCTACAGAAATAAAATTTTGACAAAATTTTCTATAGAAATAAAATTTTGACAAAATTTTCTATATAAATAAAATGTTGACAAATTTTTCTATATAAATAAAATTTTGACAAAATTTTTTATAGAAATAAAATTGTGACAAAATTTTCTATAAAAATAAAATTTTGATAAAATTTTCTATAGAAATAACATATTGACAAAATTTTCTATAGAAATAAAACTTTGACACACTTTTCTATAGAAATAAAATATTGGCAAGATTTTCTATAGAAATAAAATTTTGACAAAATTTTCTACAGAAATTAAAATTTGACAAAATTTTCTGTAGAAATCAAATTTTGACAAAATTGTTTATAAAAAAAATTATGACAAAATTTTCTATAAAAATAAAATTTTGATCAAATTTTCTATAGAAATAAAATATTGACAATTTTTTCTATAGAAATAAAATTTTGACAAACTTTTCTATAGAAATAAAATATTGACAAGATTTTCTATAGAATCAAAATTTTGACAAAATTTTCTATCTAACTAAAATGTTGACAAAATTTTCTATAGCAATAAAAATTTGACAAAATTTTCTATAGAGATAAAATTTTGGCAAAATTTTTTTTAGAAATAAAATTTTGATATAATTTTCTATAGAAATAAAATTTTACCAAAACTTTCTGTAGAAATAAAATTGTGACAAAATTTTCTATAGAAATACGATTTTGGGCAAAATTTTATGTTGAAATAAAATTTTGACAAAATTTTCTGTAGAAATAAAATTTTTGTCAAAATTTTCTATAGAAATAAAATTTTGGACAAAATTTTCTATAGAAGTAAAATTTTGACAAAATTTTCTATAGAAATAAAATGTTTACAAAATTTTCTATAGAAAAAAAATTTTGACAAAATTTTGTACAGAAATAAAATTTTGACAAAATTTTCTATAGAAATAAAATTTTGACAAAATTTTCTATACAAATAAAATTTTGACCAAATTTTTTATAGAAATAAAATTTTGACAAAATTTTCTATAGAAATCAAATGTTGACAAAATTTTCTATAGAAATTAAAATTTGACAAAATTTTTTTATAGAAATAAAATTGTGACAAAATTTTCTATAGAAATGAAATTTTTACAAAATTTTCTATAGAAATAAAATTTTGACAAAATTTTCTATAGAAATAAAATATTGACAAACTTTTCTATAGAAATAAAATTTTGACAAAATTTTCTGTAGAAATAAAATTTTGACAAAATTTTCTAAAGAAATAAAATGTTGACAAAATTCTCTATAGAAATAAAATATTGACAAAATGTTCCATAGAAATAAAATTTTGACAAAATTTTCTATAGAATAAAATTTTGACAAAATTTTCTATATAAATATAATTTTGAAAAAAATATCTACATAAATAAATAAATGACAAAATTTTCTATATAAATAAAATTTTGACAAAATTTTCTACAGAAATACGATTTTGAAACAATTTTCTATAGAAATAAAATTTTTCTATACAAATAAAATTTTGACAAAATTTTCTATACAAATAAAATTTTGACACAATTTTCAATAGAAATAAAATTTTGACAAAATTTTCTATAAAAATAAAATTTTGACACAATTTTCAATAGAAATAAAATTTTGACAAAATTTTATATAAAAATAAAATTTTGACAAAATTTTCTATAGAAATAAAAATTTGACAAAATTAAAAAAATTTTTTGATAAAATTTCCTATAGGAATAACATTTTGACAAAATTTTGTATATGAATAAAAATTTTATTATTATTGTCTTTGATTTCAGCTTAAAATGATGCATTGACTAAACTACAAGTGTAGCTTAACAAACAGAGGAAAATAATGTTTGTCAAATTTACAAAACCAAAAATAATGATTTAAGAATAAACCACCAATAACAAAACAAAACGAATGAAGTAAGAGGAAGCATGCTCAAAATAAACCCAGCAAACTGCACTCAAATCGATGATTTGAAATTGTCAAAGGAAAATAGAAATGTTTGTGCAAAGATGTATTTCGGCAAAAGCCGACTATCATAATCTTTTTCTCGGAAGGTTCAAGTGTGGTTCACTTTGGGTTTGGTGAACTACCAGAATTTGTTCTGATAATTGGTTGATATTTTTGCTGCAAGTAGAGGATGCTGATGAGGAATGTTCGTCCATACAATTATCTTGCAGTCTATAGGGCTTTGCCCAAATAAATTTGACAATCATTCATTTCATCTGTAGGTTAAGCTACACAAAATTTTCTATACAAATAAAATTTCGACAAAATTTTCTATAGAAATAAAATTTTGGCAAAATTTTCTATAGAAATAAAATGTTGAAAATTTTTTCTATGGATTTTATTTCCATATTTTCTATAGAAATAAAATTTTTACAAAAATTTCTATAGAAATAATTTTTTTTTTTTGGTTTTTTCTTCAATCATATTTGATGTTCCTCATGGGGCATCTCCGTGCGGAAGAAAATGAGATTGCTTATCTTGATTACTTACCAAAAAATTGGCAAAAATGCAGTTCTTTGCAATTGGTTAGTACAAGACAAGCCACAGGTTTGTTCATCGGTCAATAGGGAGTCTTCACTCTAGCCTAGTTAATGCAATGTTGTTTCCCTCTTTTTTTTCATTGCAGGCCTTCTCGTAAAATTGTCTTAAGCTCTTCTTTCTTTTGTACACAATTATTTTTCTTTGTTGTTTTTTTAGTTTTATTTCTTAACAAACCATTCAAAAGGATTTAAGTCATCAAATCATCAGAGGTAGAATATCGAACAAACAAACATCGAGCTAACAAGAAAACTTCTACACAATTAGGATACATTTCATCTCAATTGCCAAAAAGAAAAATACATTCAATCTTACATATCAAATTTCTTGTTATCCTTCTCCGCATTGTTTTAGTGAATGGTACATATGTTCAATGTTACCTTAAGATTTCACCCATCTGATATTCATCGACAATTCATCACATTTTTCCTTCATTGTCAACATATTCTGGATTTTTGCATAATTTAGCTGCTGGTTACAACGAAACAACTTAGTTGAATTTGTCACCCCGCAAGAGGTGGGCGAAAACGTGACACATACCAATGTTACAGACATACTCAAAAAAAAAAAAAAAAACAAACAAACAACCGAAGATACGTACACAATGAAATGGATAATCAGTGACATGGGAAATAAGGATAAGTGTGAATAGATTATACACTTGAAGAAAACCAAGTATCAAGGATGAGCCTTTAATCGAGCGGAAGGTATTATTAAAAATCCAACACATTCATTATAACTAAAGGTAAACTAAGAGATATTATTGCCTCTTCAATTTTTTTTTATTATTTTATTGTATAAAAACAAAAAAAATTTGGAAATAATAAGTTTAAAATAATTTTAGATTGCTTCGAACCAGCCGAAAACGCAATCACAAAATGCAAATTTTCTATAGAAATAAAACTTTGATAAAATTATCTATAGAAATAAAATTTTGACAAAATTTTCTATAGAAATAAAATGTTGACAAAATTTTCTATAAAAATATAATTAGAAATAGACTCTATAGAAATAAAATTTTAACAATATTTTCTATAGAAATAAATGTTGACAAAATTTTCTATAAAAATAAAATTTTGAGAAAATTTTCTATAAAAATAAAATTTTGACCAAATTTTTTTTTTGAAATAAATTTTGACAAAATTTTCAATGGAAATAAAAATTTTGCAAAAATTTCTATAAAAATGAAATTTTGAAAAAAAAATTTCTATAGAAATGAAATTTTGACAAAATTTTCTATAGAAATAAAACTTTGACAAAATTTTCTTTAGAAACAAAATTTTAACAATATTTTCTATAGAAATAAAATATTGACAAAATTTTCTATAGAAATAAAATGTTGACAAAATTTTCTATTGAAATAAAATTTTGACAAATTTTCTATAGAAATAAAATTTTGACAAAATTTTCTATAGAAATGAAATTTTGACAAAATTTTCTATAGAAATAAAATTTTGACAAAAGTTTCTATAGAAATAAAATTTTGATAAAATTTTCTATAGAAATTTAATTTTAACAAAATTTTCTATAGAAACAAAATTTTGAAAAATTTTCTATAGAAATTTAATTTTAACAAAATTTTCTATAGAAATAAAATTTTGACAAAATTTTCTATAGAAATAAAATTTTGACAAAGTTTTCTGTAGAAATAAAATGTTGACAACATTTTCTATAGAAATAAAATTTTGACAAAATTTTCTGTAGAAATAAAATTTTGACAAAATTTTCTATAGAAATAAAATTTTGACAAAATTTGCTATAGAAATAAAATTTTGACAAAATTTTCTATAGAAATAAAATTTTGACAAAATTTTCTATAGAAATAAAATTTTGACAAAATTTTCCATAGAAATAAAATTTTGACAAAATTTTCTATAGAAATAAAATTTTGACATTTTCTATAGAAATAAAATTTTAACAATAGTTTCTGTAGAAATAAAATTTTGACAAGGTTTTCTATAGAAATAAAATTTTAACAATAGTTTCTGTAGAAATAAAATTTTGACAACAAATATTGGAAATAAATATTAAAACAAATCAATAATCGATTGTTTCTATGACCTCAAGCCGAACAAAATTAATAATCAGAATAAAAATAAAATTTTGACAAAATTTTCTATAGAAATAAAATTTTGACAAAATTTTCTACAGAAATAAAATTTTGACAAAATTTTCTACAGACATAAAATTTTGACAAAATTTTCTATAGAAATTTAATTTTAACAAAATTTTCTATAGAAATAAAATGTTGACAAAGTTTTCTATAGAAATAAAATTTTAACAATATATTCTATAAAAATAAAATTTTGACCAAATGTTTTATAGAAAAAAATATTGACAAAATCTTCCATAGAAATAAAAATTTAGCAAAAGTTTTCTATAGAAATAAAATTTTGACAAATTTATAGAAATAAAATTTTGACAAAATTTTCTATTGAAATAAAATTTTGGCAAAATTTTCTATAGAAATAAAAATTTGACAAAATTTTTCTATAGAAATAAAATTTTGACAAAATTTTCTATAGAAATAAAATTTTGACAAAATTTTCTATGGAAATAAAATTTTGACAAAATTTTCCATAGAAATAAAATTTTGACAAAATTTTCTATAGAAATAAAATTTTGACATTTTCTATAGAAATAAAATTTTAACAATAGTTTCTGTAGAAATAAAATTTTGACAAGGTTTTCTATAGAAATAAAATTTTAACAATAGTTTCTGTAGAAATAAAATTTTGACAACAAAAATTAATAATCAGAATAAAAATAAAATTTTGACAAAATTTTCTATAGAAATAAAATTTTGACAAAATTTTCTATAGAAATAAAATTTTGACAAAATTTTCTATAGAAATAAAATTTTGACAAAATTTTCTACAGAAATAAAATTTTAACAAAATTTTCTACAGACATAAAATTTTGACAAAATCTTCTATAGAAATTTAATTTTAACAAAATTTTCTATAGAAATAAAATGTTGACAAAGTTTTCTATAGAAATAAAATTTTAACAATATATTCTATAAAAATAAAATTTTGACCAAATGTTTTATAGAAAAAAATGTTGACAAAATCTTCCATAGAAATAAAAATTTAGCAAAATTTTCTATAGAAATAAAATTTTGACAAATTTATAGAAATAAAATTTTGACAAAATTTTCTATTGAAATAAAATTTTGGCAAAATTTTCTATAGAAATAAAAATTTGACAAAAATTTTTCTATAGAAATAAAATTTTGACAAAATTTTCTATAGAAATAAAATATTGACAAAATTTTCTATAGAAATAAAATGTTGACAAAATTTTCTATTGAAATAAAATTTTGACAAATTTTCTATAGAAATAAAATTTTGACAAAATTTTCTATAGAAATGAAATTTTGACAAAATTTTCTATAGAAATAAAATTTTGACAAAAGTTTCTATAGAAATAAAATTTTGATAAAATTTTCTATAGAAATTTAATTTTAACAAAATTTTCTATAGAAACAAAATTTTGAAAAATTTTCTATAGAAATTTAATTTTAACAAAATTTTCTATAGAAATAAAATTTTGACAAAATTTTCTATAGAAATAAAATTTTGACAAAGTTTTCTGTAGAAATAAAATGTTGACAACATTTTCTATAGAAATAAAATTTTGACAAAATTTTCTGTAGAAATAAAATTTTGACAAAATTTTCTATAGAAATAAAATTTTGACAAAATTTGCTATAGAAATAAAATTTTGACAAAATTTTCTATAGAAATAAAATTTTGACAAAATTTTCTATAGAAATAAAATTTTGACAAAATTTTCCATAGAAATAAAATTTTGACAAAATTTTCTATAGAAATAAAATTTTGACATTTTCTATAGAAATAAAATTTTAACAATAGTTTCTGTAGAAATAAAATTTTGACAAGGTTTTCTATAGAAATAAAATTTTAACAATAGTTTCTGTAGAAATAAAATTTTGACAACAAATATTGGAAATAAATATTAAAACAAATCAATAATCGATTGTTTCTATGACCTCAAGCCGAACAAAATTAATAATCAGAATAAAAATAAAATTTTGACAAAATTTTCTATAGAAATAAAATTTTGACAAAATTTTCTACAGAAATAAAATTTTGACAAAATTTTCTACAGACATAAAATTTTGACAAAATTTTCTATAGAAATTTAATTTTAACAAAATTTTCTATAGAAATAAAATGTTGACAAAGTTTTCTATAGAAATAAAATTTTAACAATATATTCTATAAAAATAAAATTTTGACCAAATGTTTTATAGAAAAAAATATTGACAAAATCTTCCATAGAAATAAAAATTTAGCAAAATTTTCTATAGAAATAAAATTTTGACAAATTTATAGAAATAAAATTTTGACAAAATTTTCTATTGAAATAAAATTTTGGCAAAATTTTCTATAGAAATAAAAATTTGACAAAATTTTTCTATAGAAATAAAATTTTGACAAAATTTTCTATAGAAATAAAATTTTGACAAAATTTTCTATGGAAATAAAATTTTGAGAAAATTTTCTATAAAAATAAAATTTTGACCAAATTTTTTTTTTGAAATAAATTTTGACAAAATTTTCAATGGAAATAAAAATTTTGCAAAAATTTCTATAAAAATGAAATTTTGAAAAAAAAATTTCTATAGAAATGAAATTTTGACAAAATTTTCTATAGAAATAAAATTTTGACAAAATTTTCTATAGAATAAAATTTTGACAAAATTTTCTACAGAAATAAAATTTTAACAAAATTTTCTACAGACATAAAATTTTGACAAAATCTTCTATAGAAATTTAATTTTAACAAAATTTTCTATAGAAATAAAATGTTGACAAAGTTTTCTATAGAAATAAAATTTTAACAATATATTCTATAAAAATAAAATTTTGACCAAATGTTTTATAGAAAAAAATATTGACAAAATTTTCCATAGAAATAAAATTTTGACAAAATTTTCTATAGAAATAAAATTTTGACATTTTCTATAGAAATAAAATTTTAACAATAGTTTCTGTAGAAATAAAATTTTGACAAGGTTTTCTATAGAAATAAAATTTTAACAATAGTTTCTGTAGAAATAAAATTTTGACAACAAAAATTAATAATCAGAATAAAAATAAAATTTTGACAAAATTTTCTATAGAAATAAAATTTTGACAAAATTTTCTATAGAAATAAAATTTTGACAAAATTTTCTATAGAAATAAAATTTTGACAAAATTTTCTACAGAAATAAAATTTTAACAAAATTTTCTACAGACATAAAATTTTGACAAAATCTTCTATAGAAATTTAATTTTAACAAAATTTTCTATAGAAATAAAATGTTGACAAAGTTTTCTATAGAAATAAAATTTTAACAATATATTCTATAAAAATAAAATTTTGACCAAATGTTTTATAGAAAAAAATGTTGACAAAATCTTCCATAGAAATAAAAATTTAGCAAAATTTTCTATAGAAATAAAATTTTGACAAATTTATAGAAATAAAATTTTGACAAAATTTTCTATTGAAATAAAATTTTGGCAAAATTTTCTATAGAAATAAAAATTTGACAAAAATTTTTCTATAGAAATAAAATTTTGACAAAATTTTCTATAGAAATAAAATTTTGACAAAATTTTCTATGGAAATAAAATTTTGACAAAATTTTCCATAGAAATAAAATTTTGACAAAATTTTCTATAGAAATAAAATTTTGACATTTTCTATAGAAATAAAATTTTAACAATAGTTTCTGCAGAAATAAAATTTTGACAAGGTTTTCTCTAGAAATAAAATTTTAACAATAGTTTCTGTAGAAATAAAATTTTGACAACATTTTTTATAGAAATAAAATTTTAACAATAGTTTCTGTAGAAATAACATTTTGACAAGGTTTTCTATAGAAATAAAATTTTAACAATAGTTTCTGTAGAAATAAAATTTTGACAACATTTTTTATAGAAATAAAATTTGGACAAAATTTTGTATAGAAATTTAATTTTAACAAAATTTTCTATAGAAATAAAATGTTGACAAAGTTTTCTATAGAAATAAAATTTTAACAATATTTTCTATTAAAATAAAATTTTGACCAAATGTTTTATAGAAAAAAATGTTGACAAAATCTTCCATAGAAATAAAAAATTAGCAAAATTTTCTATAGAAATAAAATTTTGTCAAATTTATAGAAACAAAATTTTGACAAAATTTTCTATTGAAATAAAATTTTGGCAAAATTTTCTATAGAAATAAAATTTTGACAAAATTTTCTATTGAAATAAAATTTTGGCAAAATTTTCTATAGAAATAAAAATTTGACAAAATTTTTCTATAGAAATAAAATTTTGACAAAATTTTCTATAGAAATAAAATTTTGACAAAATTTTCTATGGAAATAAAATTTTGACAAAATTTTTCTATAGAAATAAAATTTTGACAAAATATTCTATAGAAATAAAATGTTGACAAAATTTTCTATAGAAATAACATTTTGACAAACTTCTCTACAGGCAAAAAAAAAGATTTTAAACAAAATGTTCTATAGAAATAAAATGTTGACAAAATCTTCTATAGAAATAAAATTTTGACTAAATTTTCTAAAGAAATATAATCTAGACAAAATTTTCTACAGAAATAAAATTTTGAAAAAATTTTCCGTAGAAAAAAAATTGACAAACTTCTCTCTATAAAAATAAAATTTTGAAAAAAAAATTGTAAAAAATAAAATTTTGACAAAATTTTCTATAGAAATAAAATTTTGACAAAATTTTCTATAGAAATAAAATTTTAACAGTATTTTCTATAAAAATAAAATGTCGACCAAATTTTTTATAGAAATAAATTTTGACAAAATATTCCATAGAAATAAAAATTTAGCAAAATTTTCTATGGAAATTAAATTTTGACAAAATTTTCCATAGAAATTTAATTTTAACAAAATTTTCTATAGAAATAACATTTTGGAGAAATTTTCTATGGAAATAAATTGACAAAATTTTCTATAGAAATAAAATTTTAACAAAATTTTCTATAGAATTAAAATGTTGACAAAATTTTCTCTTTTGGCAATTTTGGGCGTAAAGTTGAGTTCTATAAATTCCAAATTATTTTGCGCTTTCACCAAGGGGAACTTCAATGGCATATAAGGAGATGAGGTTAATTGCCAGGGCATAACTAATTCCGACTTTGCAAGATCTACTCTCCCTCGTCCATTTTCTAGTCATTTGATGAGTTTTTCTCTAACTGTAACTGGCAAATTTTTTGGTTGAAATTCGTCTCTTTATCAGGAGTTAAATTATTCGACTCAGTATATCTTGATTAACATTCAAGAAAAAAGAGAAAAAAATCCTCAAGTATTTATTCATCGAAGGATAATGGCCCTCAGAAATCGAACACTTTTACTAAAAAGTGAATTTATTTTCAGTGTACACACTTATGCTATTTTCCAATCAAGGGGTATGCGTTTGATGTATATCAAACAGACACACTTTTATTTAAGCGTCGATGTTAGGGTGGGTATGCCAAGGCAAAACTGTAAGATGCTAGATTGCCTTGATATGCTGTAACCTATTTACAAATTCCATTGATGAAAGACGCATTTGAGGAGTGATGGAGATGGTGTTTACTTGATTCTCATGTCTCATGAATTCCATTGACGTTTTGAAAGGATTGAGTCAGTTTCTTCAGACTATTAGTAGGGAAAAAAAACAAGGAATGTCTGGGTAAATATTTACATACTTTTCTAAAAGAACAAAGGGCATAATATTAGCCAGGAATAAAAAAACTCTGAAAAATATTGTAAATAAATTCTCAACTTAAGATTTAAATCTTGAAGAGGACAAACAAAATTGTTATTCCGTTGAAAATGAGGGAATGTCATTGTATTGGGGGAATTTATTGGTTTATTTACCAAATTCAAGTCTGTAATATTTTTGGAGCTATCCTACGCTATGCAATGCGTGCGTAGTTCCAAAACTTTTGTCTTTAGTTTAATGATTTTGGTTCGAGGAATTTCTCTAAGAACATATTTAAGAAGCAATTCACTTTTAACTTGAGCTTAGTGTACTTGATACTGGGAACTTAATTTTAATAAATTCGGTTTTTAGAACTTTTTTTCCACTTAATTTTAAAAATACCTCATAAAAGTGTTAGCCAAAGCTTCCAATTCCATGTTTTTTCAAGTAGAAATATCCTTCTCCTCAACATACGAAAAAAATTAAACATCAGATTTCAACTTCATACGAAGATTCTATGTTTCCCAACCAATAAATTGGAAAATGGAAAAGTTCTTGAAAAATTTAACCTAATATCATTTGTTAAATTGTTGGGCATGGGGAACACGCCTTTCCCAAACATATACCGGAAAATGAAGCACACTTTAGATTGCCCGTCAATCTATATATTAATCTATGTTTGTTTGTATGTTCCGAGTTGGCTCCGAAACGGCTGAACCGATTTACTTGAAACTTTCAGGGGCGTCCGTGTGGTGAAAATAGGGTACCTCATTTTTGACACCTGATCGCGGAGGGGGACCTCCCCTTTGTCGGACTTTTTGAAAATTGGACCAAAGTTGACCAATTTGCTTGAAATTTTCATTGAAGGTTGGGGTTGGCATCTACACAAAGATCCGCTACTTTATATTTCGATATTTTGTGGCGGAGGGGGAACTCCCCTTTGTTCGACTTTTTTTTAAGTACAGTGAAAAAACTACAATTCTCTAAATTATCTGAGATTTACAGAGAACATATATGGATGGGGAGAGGACCTCCCCCATGCCCTACTTTTTGAAACTTGGAAAAAAATTATTGACTTGCTTGAAATTTTCATTGAATGTTGCGGTTGGCATCTAGACAAAAATCCGCTACATTATTTTTCGATATTTTGTGGCGGAGGGGGTCCACCCCTTTGCCCGACTTTTTTTTTAAGGTACAGTGAAAACAAAACTAAACTCCCCCGACTGAAATTTTACGGAAAAAATGGGTTAGAGATTATGAAATTTATATCAGGTTCCTGATTTTTTAATAAAAATAGGGAGACATCCGCTTCTCTTAAGTACATACAGAGAAACAATTAAACTTTACCGAGTTACTTGAAATTTACAGAGGACTGGGGAGAGGTTACGATATTAATAGTTGATACCTGATTTTGCGATATTTGGACGGAAGAGAGGCCGTCTCCTTTAGGCTTATAATTTGCTTGACATTTTCTGAGATACGCTACATCACTTTTCGATGTTTGGTCGGGGAGGAGGTCCTCCTCTACAACTGCAAAAAAAATGTAATTTTTCTTGAAATTTACAAAGGCAATGGGGGAAGGTTATGAACGAAGAGGCAACCTTCCTTGCCCCACACTTGAAGGAAAGTTTCAAGAATTTTCAGGGAAGGTTAGGGGTGCTATTCACTACGGTGTTTGTCGATATTGTATCGGGGAAAGTGACGTCCCTTTAAAAAAATAGAGCAAAATTTAAACATCTCCGATCTACTTGCAATTTACAGGAAACGTGGGAGGAGGTGATTAAATTTATACATCATTTTTAAATTAGTATATGATTTTTCGATATCTGGTTGGGGAAGGGGAAAATTGAAATAAACTTTGTTGATTTACTTCGATAGAATTTATAGGGACCATTGAGTAGTTGTCAAATTAATATAGGGTACGTGATAGTCCGATATCAGGTCGGAGTGTAGCAAAGGTGGGCAGAGGTTTCCCTTTTGTTCGTTTTTTTTTTTTTTTTCTTAAATTGAAAGTAGAGGGTTGTCCATAAATGGGAACTCGGTACATAATTTTATGTATTTTGCACAGGCTTCTGCCAGACTTCTTTTTAGTAAAGAACTTAAATTTACAAGAAATTGGCAGCCAACGTAGAGGGTGCATAATTTTCCAACATTTTAGCAAATGTTAAAGTGGTAAAATTTTTTACTACTTTTGCTTTTTCCGATTTATTGTATGGGAAACAGTAATTCTTTGTATGTTACTATAATATAGTGCTTAACTTTCAGATATGTTGAGGAGAAGGATACCTTTCCTTGACAAGCCACTTTTCGATTTTTTTTAGCACGAAGGATATGGTTCTCGAAGTTAACGCAAAATGTTCCTACAAATACGCTTCGCAAGGCGCAGCGAAGCGGGCCGAGTTACGCTAGTTTCATATAAATTTAAGTTTTTCATCTAAAAAGTCTGGCAAAAAGCCTGAACAAATATCATAATATAATATACCGAGCTCCTATTTAGGGACAACTATCTTCCCTTCGTATTTCAAGAAAATCGGAAAATTTGCAATTATTCAAATTTTGGCAAGGGGAATCTTATTAAATTATGTACCCCGTAATCGGGCAGAGAAGTAATGTGATTAAATGTTACTTTTGGAAAAAACAACATTTTTGCCGGAAAAGTATTGTTTTCTCGCCAAAAAAAAAAAAATATATTGTTGTCGAAATCAAACAAATAATATCCGAAAAATAAAGGATGATACGGTCAAAATTTGGTCAAGGGAAAACGCGTGTAAATCGGTGAAATCGTTTATTTAAAAAATCAAATTACATTTCTTTTTCAAGTTCAATTAGTATAAAATTCAGGAAAAATATTCAGTTAGGCTTTCGCTTTTCCAAATCCGAATTGCCGGGCCTCACGCTTAACACCTGCCATCAGATTTTGTACAACCACCTTGTCTACCTTCTTCGCCGCAGAAAGCCAGTTTGCCTTGAACTGCTGCTCGTCCTTAGCAGTTTTTTGGTCTTCTTTAGATTCTGCTTGACAATAGCCCATTATTTCTCAATTGGGCGGAGCTCTGGCGTGTTGGGAGGGTTCTTGTCCTTGGGAACCACCTGCACGTTGTTGGCGGCGTACCACTCCATGGCCTTTTTACCGTAATGGCAAGATGCCAAATCCGGCCAAAACAGTACGGAACAACCGTGTTTCTTCAGGAAAGGCAGCAGACGTTTATTCAAACACTCTTTCACGTAAATTTCTTAGTTGACAGTCCCGGAAGCTATGAAAATGCTGATTTTCAAGTCACAGGTACAGATGGCTTGCCAAACCAGATATTTCTTTGCGAACTTTGACAGTTTTATGTGCTTCAAAATATCTGCTACCTTTCCCCTTCCTTTTGCCGTATAAAACTCCTGTCCCGGAAGCTGCTTGTAGTCGGCTTCGACGTAGGTTTCGTCGTCCATTACCACGCAGTCAAACTTCGTCAGCATCGTCGTGTACAGCCTCCGGGATCGCGCTTTGGCCGTCGTATTTTGTTTATCATCGCGATTTGGAGTCACTACCTTCTTGTAAGTCGATAGTCCGGCTCGTTTTTTGGCTCGATGCACGGTTGTAGACGATACACCCAGCTTATTTGCGGCATCTCGGAGGGAGAGGTCAGGGTTTCGCTTGAAACTACCGTCAACTCTCTTTGTCGTCTCAGCGGCTTCCGGTTTTCGATTTCCCCCCGATCCACACTTCCTGGCTGTCGACAAACGTTCCCCAAACACTTTAATTACATTTGTAACGGTTGATTTGGCAACTTTTAGCGATTTTGCCAGCTTTGCGTGTGAGTAGCTCGGATTTTTGCGATGCGCGAGCAAAATTTTGATACGCTGCTCTTCTTGCTTGGACGGTATTTTGACAACTGAAGAGTGAATTTCAAAACCTTCAAAATGAGGGGTGTTCAGGTTTTTTAAATGCAAAATTGAAAGAAATACGTCAAGTTTATATTGACCAAATTTTGACCGTATCACCCTTTAACATATATGCGACAAACATATTACCGTTCACTGTCAAAAATAACATTTTGCTCTAAAAGCTGATCATACTTCTTCCCTGAGTTGTAATTCAACCACCTCCTCTAGCGTTCACTGTATATTTTATATCTTGTGATGTTTAAATTTTGCTCTATATTTCTAAAAAATAAAGCCCTTTCCCCGATCAAATATTGAAAAATTATAAAATGTCAAGCAAATTGGGCAATTTTTCTTTAAGTTTTCAAATGAAGGACATGGCGAATATCGCCCTCCCCGTCAAAATATCAAAAATTCAGGTAAAGTTTATTAACTACATAAAATCCTCCTACGGTCTTTCTAGATTTCAAGTAAATCAGAAAATTTTATTATACCCTCCACCATAGTATGGGGGTATATTAACTTTGTCATTCCGTTTGTAACACATCGAAATATTGTTCTAAGACCCCATAAAGTATATATATTCTGGGTCGTGGTGAAATTCTGAGTCGATCTGAGCATGTCCGTCCGTCCGTCCGTCTGTTGAAATCACGCTAACTTCCGAAGGAAACAAGCTATCGACTTGAAACTTGGCACAAAAAGTTGTTATTGATGTGGGTCGGTTGGTATTGCAAATGGGCCATATCGGTCCACTTTTACGTATAGCCCCTATATAAACGGACCCCCAAATTTGGCTTGCGATTGCTCTAAGAGAAGCAAATTTCATCCGATCCGGCTCAAATTTGGTACATGGTGTTAGTATATAGTCTCTAACAACCATGCAAAAATTGGTCCATATCGGTCCATAATTACATATAGCCCCAATATAAACCGATCCCCCGATTTGGCTTGCGGAGCCTCTAAGAAACGAAAATTTCATCCGATCCGGCTGAAATTTGGTACATGGTGTTGGTATATGTTCTCTAACAACCATGCAAAAATTGGTCCATATCGGTCCATAATTATATATAGCCCCCATATAAATCGATTTCCAGATTTGTCCTCCGGAGCCTCTTGGAGGAGCAAAATTCATCCGATCCGGTTGAAATTTGGAACATGGTGTTAGAATGTGGTCTCTAACAAACACGCAAGAATTGATCCATATCGGTCAATAATTATATATAGCCCCCATATAAACCGTTCCCCAGATTTGAACTCCGAAGCCTCGTGGAGGAGCAAAATTCATCCGATCCGGTTGAAATTTGCAACGTGGTGTTAGTATAAGGCCGCTAATATTTATGCCAAAATTGGTCCATATCGGTCTATAGTTATATTTAGCCGATCCCTAATCACACAAAAATTGGTCCATATCGGTTCATATTCATTGTTGCCACTCGAGCCAAAAATAATCTACCAAAATTTTCTTTTTATGGAAAACATTGTAAAAATGTTATTTCTATAGAAAATTTTGTGAAAATTTTATTTCTATCGAAAATTTTGTAAAAATTTTATTTCTATAGAAAATTTTATCAAAATTTTATTTCTATGGAAAATTTTGTCAAAATGTTATTTCTATAGAAAATTTTTTCCAAATTTTATTTCTATAGAAAATTTTTTCCAAATTTTATTTCTATAGAATTTTTTTTCCAAATTTTACTACTATAGAAAATGTTGTCAAAATTTTATTTCTATAGAAACTGTAAACTTAATTATATACGTAATTTAATCGGCCTTTTTTAGTTTAATATATACTACGTATGGACTACCTTGTAATTTAGAAGACGGTGTTAGGAAGTTTTAAGATACCTTGCCATCGGCAAGTGTTACCGCAATCCAGGTAATTCGATTGTGGATGACAGTCTTCAGTAGAAGTTTCTACGCAATCCATAGTGGAGGGTACATAAGCTTCGGCCTGGCCGAACTAACGGCCGTATATACTTGTTTTTTTTTTTTTTTTCAATATACTTCTCACTGAAAAAAATAGCACGCCCGGTTCCAAAGATTTTGTCTTTATTCTTAAAATTTTGGTATTGATTCCGAAGGGGAGAGTACAAGTAAGGATACTTTTAAGACACAATTCTCTTTTAAATTTGGGTTTTGTGTACTTGCTTCTAGGAAGCAAATTTTAATTTTTCGATTTTTCAGCTAGTTTTCTTCATATGCTATCAAAGTCCTTTAAAAACGAATTAACGACAACTTTATTTTCCACATAAAGACTCGACTTCCAGTAGTAATTATGCTATGTATCAAGTAAAAAACGTCTTTAAAATAAAGTGTCGAAAAACATGTCCTATATTTGAACGATTTTTTGCTTTGTAGTCAAGATGCAAAAATGCAACAAATTTAAAGACAATTTCATTAATTTTAAAGAATTCTTCTGAATTTTTAAAGTCAAGTTAACCTTATCCCCAAAAATTTTACTTTCATGTTATGATACCCATTTTTAAGTCAAATCACTTAATTATAACGACAATACGACTTCATTGAAAAGTTTATCGACTTTTGGACAAAACAAAAAAATTATATTAGAGAAATGCGTCGTTTATGCTAAGCAAAATTTGCATTCGTATTTTAAGAACATGAAATCTTTGGCCTCACGACAATATTTTTTTTTTCAGTGTGGAATTACAACAAGAATACACGACTGTAAGTTCGGCCAGGCCGAATCTTATGTACCCTCCACCATGGATTGCTTAGAAACTTCTACTATAGGCTGTTATCCACAATCAAATTACTTCGGTTGTGGTAATACTTACCGACGGCAAGGTATCTTAAAACTTGTTAACATCGTCTTCTGAATTCTAAGTTAGTCCATAGGTGATATATATCTATATTAGTCAAACAAATGGAGATTAAATACTTATATGGGATAGTCTACATAATAACTACACCAAAAAAAAGTGAACTGTTTTATAGGAAGAATGAACTACCTCGCACGGAAATTGAACTAAATTTTGCTCCAAATTTTGAGATTTCCACAAAGCGTTGTTAAAACCAGGAAAATTTAATGCCCTGTTGTACTTTTTAACTGCAGTTCACGAAATTACATCCTCTCATAGAAGAAAAAATTAACTAAAAGTAAAGAAGAAAATCATTGGTGCCAAATCATCACCATTTTAACCATACAGTAGTTCATTCTTACTATTTTTGGGAATCGTACGAAAATCTTCGTTTGGTTTAGTTCATATTGAACTTATGTGTTCGGTCATTGAAATTTATACCCATGTTTAATTCATAAAATTTTTGAGACATACTTAAAAAAAGTAAGTTTTCATTAAGCTGTAGAAAATTTCAAAAAAATTACAAAATTTAACTACTAGCAAATAATTTTTATACCCTAAACCACATAGTGGTCAGGGTATAATAAGTTTGATCGGCCAAAAAATGTGCCTACCAGAAATATTGATTTTAGACCCCATAAAATATATACCGATCGACTCAGAATCACCTCCTGAGTCGATCTACCACTTGGTGTCCGTCCGTGCGTCCGTCCGTCCGTCCGTCTGTCCATGTATTTGTTATTCACAGGATTCCGGTCGCAATTATTAACCGATTTTGATGAAATTTGTTACAGCGAGTTTTTTGGGCACAGGGACGAACGCTATTGAATTTGGAAGAAATCGGATCAAATTTAGATATAGCTCCCATATATATGTATCGCCCGATTTCGACAAATGGGGTCACGTTGCGTTTTTTTTTTCAAACGGATCGTCACCAAATTTGGCAAAAGGTAATCTTTTCCATCGCCCTTCAAGTCTGCAAAATTTCATCCAAATCGGTTCAGATTTAGATATAGCTCTCATATATATATATCGCCCGATTTTCCCAAATTTGGCCACAAAACCTTTATTTATCAACCGATCTTACTCAAAGTTGGCTAAATGTAATCTTCTATAGCACTAACTATATGTGCAAAAAATCATCTAAATCGGTTCAGATTTAGCTATAGCTCCCATATATATGTACCGCCCGATTTTTCTAAATTTGGCCATAAAACCCTTATTTATCAACCGATCTTACCCAAATTTGGCTAAATGTAGTCTTCTATAGCACTAACTATATGTGCAAAAAATCATCGAAATCGGTTCATATTTAGATATAGCTTTCATATATATGTATACCCCGATTTTCCCAAATTTGGCCATGGAACCCTTATTTATTAACCGATCTTACTAAAAATTGGCTAGATCCAGTCCTCTATAGTACTAACTATATGTGCAAAATTTCATCGAAATCGGTTCAGATGTAGGTATAGCTCCCATATATGTATCACCCGATTTTGAAAAATTCGCCCCTAATAACCTTATGTTTGACCATACAAGCCTCATTTCTTAACTGATCTTACTCAAAATCTTGCACAAGGTAACCTTTTATGGTATTAATCAAACCCGCAATATATTATGCAAATTGGTTCAGATTTAGATAAAGCTTCCATATATATGCATCGCTCGATTTTCTCAAATTTGGCCATAGTACTCTTATTTATTAACCAATGTTACTCAAATTTCAAATTTTGATGTACTAGCGAACGTACTTATACGTACTTGTAGCTCTTATATAAGAATATTACTCGATTTTTACAAATTTGTATTTATTACCCACACTAATTTAACGATTTTCTCTTTTTTAATAATGGGCTCAATATTAGTGGCATACTAACTCCGTAGGCGCAATATCAACACAGCCAGTGTTGCTAGAAGTAGGGGAAATTCCCTATATGTAAACTTTATTCCTGTAGAGAATTTTGTCAACATTTTATTTCTATAGAACATTTTGTCAAAATTGTATTTCTATAGAATTTTTTTTTTTCAAAATATTATTTCTATAAAAAATTTTCTCAAAATTTTATTTCTGCGGAACTTTTTCTCAAAATTTTATTTCTATAGAATTTGTTGTCAAAATTTTATTTCCACAAAAATTTGTTTACTTTTTCCAAAATTTTATTTTTGTAGAGATTTTACAAAAAAAGATTACTAATTTGGGTAGAATTCTACCAACCGTGTGGCAACCGTGGTGGTAATACAAATTTATATTCTAAGTTATATACGTTGCATATTCATGTTTTAAGATAATAAAGTACTTAGAACCATTTTTGTTTTGTAAAATTTCTTTTAAGTTTAACGAAAAATATAGTAGGGAAAATTGTTTGGGAATGTATGGGAAAGAAGGGAACTTTTTGTGTCCTTGTAGGGTAAACCGAACATTTTCCGTGGCAACATTGACATGTACCCCTTAATTTTCTTAAAAATGCAACTGCGGTTTATCGCCCAGACCTATATGTTACCCCTCAAATGCTTATGATTACTAATTCTGTAATGGTGGTTTAGGGTATGATATAGTCGGCCCCGCCCGACTTTCTACTTTACTTACTTGTTTCCAATAAAAATAAGTTAAATTTAGCGTTAATTTAACTACGGAAATTTTTTTCTGTGTACGAACCAATATGAACTTTTGCGCGATAACCGGAGAACCAGAATTGAAATATTGGGGTTATACACAATTATGAACAGATACGAACCAATATTTGTGTGATTGGGGACCGGTTTATCTGGGGGCTATATATAAGTATAGGTCGTTATGGACCAAGTTTGGCATGGTTGTTCGTGCCATATACTAGCATAATGTACCAAATTTCAACTGTATCGGATGAAATTTGATCCTCCAAGAGGCTCCAAAACCAAATCTTGGGATTGGTTTCTATGGGGCCTATACATAATTATTGACCGATATGGATCGATTTTTGTATGTTCATTAGAGACCATATACTAACACCACGTATGAAATTCCACCGGATCGGATGAAATTATCTCCTCCAGGAGGATCTGCAAGTAAAATCTGGGGATAGGTTTATATGGGGGCTATATATAACTATGGACCGATATGAATCAATTTTTGCATGGGTATTAGAGACCATATACTAACACCACATACGAAATTCCACCGGATCGGATGAAATTTGCTTCTCCAAGAGGATCCGCAAGCCAAATCTGGGGTTCGATTTATATTGGAGCTATATGTAAACGTGGTCCGATATGGCCCATTTGCAATACCGTCCGATCTACGTCAATAACAACTACTTGTGCCAAGTTTCAAGTCGATAGCTTGTTTCGTTCAGAAGTTAGCGTGATTTCCACAGACGGATGTACAGCCGGACAGACGGACGGACATAGCTAGATCGACTCAGAATTTCACCACGACCCAGAATATATATATATATATATATATATATATATATATATATATATATATATATATATATATATATATATATATATATATATATATATATATATATATATATATATATATATATATATATATATATATATATATATATATATATATATATATATATATATATATATATATATATATATATATATATATATATATATATATATATATATATATTCTGGGTCGTGGTGAAATTCTGAGTCGATCTAGCTATGTCCGTCCGTCTGTCCGGCTGTACATCCGTCTGTGGAAATCACGCTAACTTCTGAACGAAACAAGCTATCGACTTGAAACTTGGCACAAGTAGTTGTTATTGACGTAGATCGGACGGTATTGCAAATGGGCCATATCGGACCACGTTTACATATAGCTCCAATATAAATCGAACCCCAGATTTGGCTTGCGGATCCTCTTGGAGAAGCAAATTTCATCCGATCCGGTGGAATTTCGTATGTGGTGTTAGTATATGGTCTCTAATACCCATGCAAAAATTGATTCATATCGGTCCATAGTTATATATAGCCCCCATATAAACCTATCCCCAGATTTTACTTGCAGATCCTCCTGGAGGAGATAATTTCATCCGATCCGGTGGAATTTCATACGTGGTGTTAGTATATGGTCTCTAATGAACATACAAAAATCGATCCATATCGGTCAATAATTATGTATAGGCCCCATAGAAACCAATCCCAAGATTTGGTTTTGGAGCCTCTTGGAGGATCAAATTTCATCCGATACAGTTGAAATTTGGTACATTATGCTAGTATATGGCACGAACAACCATGCCAAACTTGGTCCATAACGACCTATACTTATATATAGCCCCCAGATAAACCGGTCCCCAATCACACAAATATTGGTTCGTATCTGTTCATAATTGTGTATAACCCCAATATTTCAATTCTGGTTCTCCGGTTATCGCGCAAAAGTTCATATTGGTTCGTACACAGAAAAAAATTTCCGTAGTTAAATTAACGCTAAATTTAACTTATTTTTATTGGAAACAAGTAAGTAAAGTAGAAAGTCGGGCGGGGCCGACTATATCATACCCTAAACCACCATTACAGAATTAGTAATCATAAGCATTTGAGGGGTAACATATAGGTCTGGGCGATAAACCGCAGTTGCATTTTTAAGAAAATTAAGGGGTACATGTCAATGTTGCCACGGAAAATGTTCGGTTTACCCTACAAGGACACAAAAAGTTCCCTTCTTTCCCATACATTCCCAAACAATTTTCCCTACTATATTTTTCGTTAAACTTAAAAGAAATTTTACAAAACAAAAATGGTTCTAAGTACTTTATTATCTTAAAACATGAATATGCAACGTATATAACTTAGAATATAAATTTGTATTACCACCACGGTTGCCACACGGTTGGTAGAATTCTACCCAAATTAGTAATCTTTTTTTGTAAAATCTCTACAAAAATAAAATTTTGGAAAAAGTAAACAAATTTTTGTGGAAATAAAATTTTGACAACAAATTCTATAGAAATAAAATTTTGAGAAAAAGTTCCGCAGAAATAAAATTTTGAGAAAATTTTTTATAGAAATAATATTTTGAAAAAAAAAAATTCTATAGAAATACAATTTTGACAAAATGTTCTATAGAAATAAAATGTTGACAAAATTCTCTACAGGAATAAAGTTTACATATAGGGAATTTCCCCTACTTCTAGCAACACTGGCTGTGTTGATATTGCGCCTACGGAGTTAGTATGCCACTAATATTGAGCCCATTATTAAAAAAGAGAAAATCGTTAAATTAGTGTGGGTAATAAATACAAATTTGTAAAAATCGAGTAATATTCTTATATAAGAGCTACAAGTACGTATAAGTACGTTCGCTAGTACATCAAAATTTGAAATTTGAGTAACATTGGTTAATAAATAAGAGTACTATGGCCAAATTTGAGAAAATCGAGCGATGCATATATATGGAAGCTTTATCTAAATCTGAACCAATTTGCATAATATATTGCGGGTTTGATTAATACCATAAAAGGTTACCTTGTGCAAGATTTTGAGTAAGATCAGTTAAGAAATGAGGCTTGTATGGTCAAACATAAGGTTATTAGGGGCGAATTTTTCAAAATCGGGTGATACATATATGGGAGCTATACCTACATCTGAACCGATTTCGATGAAATTTTGCACATATAGTTAGTACTATAGAGGACTGGATCTAGCCAATTTTTAGTAAGATCGGTTAATAAATAAGGGTTCCATGGCCAAATTTGGGAAAATCGGGGTATACATATATATGAAAGCTATATCTAAATATGAACCGATTTCGATGATTTTTTGCACATATAGTTAGTGCTATAGAAGACTACATTTAGCCAAATTTGGGTAAGATCGGTTGATAAATAAGGGTTTTATGGCCAAATTTAGAAAAATCGGGCGGTACATATATATGGGAGCTATAGCTAAATCTGAACCGATTTAGATGATTTTTTGCACATATAGTTAGTGCTATAGAAGATTACATTTAGCCAACTTTGAGTAAGATCGGTTGATAAATAAAGGTTTTGTGGCCAAATTTGGAATACCGTCCGATCTACGTCAATAACAACTACTTGTGCCAAGTTTCAAGTCGATAGCTTGTTTCGTTCAGAAGTTAGCGTGATTTCCACAGACGGATGTACAGCCGGACAGACGGACGGACATAGCTAGATCGACTCAGAATTTCACCACGACCCAGAATATATATATATATATATATATATATATATATATATATATATATATATATATATATATATATATATATATATATATATATATATATATATATATATATATATATATATATATATATATATATATATATATATATATATATATATATATATATATATATATATATATATATATATATATATATATATATATATATATATATATATATATATATATATATATATATATATATATATATATACTGTTTGGGGTCTTAGAGCAATATTTCGATGTGTTACAAACGGAATGACAAAGTTAATATACCCTCCCATCCTATGGTGGAGGGTATAAAAAGCGAGAAATATTTCACAGCTGGAGCCTTTTCCCTTGTTTTCTCGAGCAGGCCTCATAACCTTCGTGCATATCAAATATTAAAGTTTAGCTTCTAGATATTTGCCTCATTTATGTTATCCTTAAATCTATTATATTGAGCTTCCGCTAGGAAGCAGACTAATAAATAGTTTTCTCTCTCTTTCTCTATCTATGTGTATATTCCTATTTGAACTTACAATGTGTTACAATTTCCTTATTCCATCGTCATAGTATTGACTGCTAGGTTATTTTTGTTTCTCTAGTTTTTTTTTTTTTTTTTTGTTTTTGTGAGAGTGTCTCTGACCTTGTCTTGTGGGATAACAAAATGTTGCGTGCGATATTTGTATCAGTCACAGTAAACGGAAAACGACGACTAACGAACCCCTCTCCGAAAACGTACACGAAGCTTTGGGGATTGTGGCATTCGAAGCAAGTCAATACAACCACCACCCGTTGAGTTGACGACCTTTATGAATTTTATAAATGGCTTGCCTTCCCTGAGACTGACATCAAAGGAAGCCTGGTTGGGAGCATTTATATGTTTATCATGGCATAATTAAATGATAGGCGGTGACATCGTTTTTATGAGTCGCATAGGAAATCAAGTAAAAAGCAAACTAAAATATTTACAGGCATATTTTCTGTATCTAAGCTTTATGTTATACGACTAACATATATTTAAGGATTCCATGAGTTCTGAGTGGCGTAGTGTTTATCAAATACTCAAACAAAAAAGGGGGATTTATTTGACACTTTCTTACATGCGAGAATAACGGTAGAAATTTAATAGCAGTAATTATAGTATTGGAAATTATATGCGTTATGTTCAGCCAGAGTGTTGTAATTAATTTAAGTGAGTATATGTTATTCAAAAGTAGTAACGAAAAAAAATTTTAGTCCGGCTTTCTTACATTGGAGAATAATAGTAGAAATTAAATTTTAGTAATTACATGAGTTGCATTCAGCTATAAAGTTATAATTAATTGAGGTAAGTTTGCGTTATTCAATAGAATTTAGGGAAATCGTAATTAGTCCGAATTAAATTTATTTTACACTTGCCATTTTTAAATGTGTTCAAGCAAATGCATTGAACATGTAATATCACCATTAGTGATATTCCGCCGATAATAGAAATGCCCTTAAAACGATCATGACGAATACTTGAGCCATTATCCACTGGGGATAATGTATGTTAAATGCATTTGTTTGTTTAGGGTTGTCTCTGTTATATGTGCATTGTGTGTCGTTGCGGTTACGATCTTCTTTCCTAAGAAGACCCTAATAAAACCCCGTGGCATCTGTACATTTAGGATAGCAATAAGATTGTAGGCTTAGCATGGGGTAACCAAGTGTTGCCTCTAGACTAGATTTAACATAAGATTTGCCAAAACCTTTGTGATAGCATAGATTCAAATAAAGAATTTAGTATGAAACAAGTGTATACGGCCGTAAGTTCGGCCAGGCCGAATCTTATGTACCCTCCACCATGGACTGCCATCCACAATCGAATTAATTGGGTTGTGGTATCTTAAAACTTCTTAACATCGTTTTCTAAATTGTGAGTTAGTCCATAAGTTGTATATATTAGACAAAAAAAGGTATGCCTAGGTAAGTCTACGAATAATTATGAAGCGATATGGACTTTTGCACGGTACGGAGCCAGAATTGAAATATGGGGGTCGCTTATATGGGTCTATATACAATTATTGATATGGATCTGAGGTCTATATATAACTATAGACCGATATGGACCTAGTTAGGCATGGTTGTTAACGGCCATATACTAGCACAATGTACCAAATTTCAACTGACTCGGATGAAATTTGCTCCTCCAAGAGGCTCCAAAACCAAATCTCGGGATCGGTTTATATTGGGGCTATATGTGATTATGGACTGATATGGACCACTTTTGGCATGGTTGTTAAATATCATATACCACTACCACGTACAAAATTTCAACCAGATCGGATAAATATTGCTTCTCCAAAAGGCACCGGAGGTCAAATCTGGGGATCGGTTTATATGGGTGCTATATATAATTATGGACCGATGTGGACCAATTTTGCATTGTTGTTAGAGATAATATGGTGACATCATCTACCAAATTTCAGCCGGATCCGATGAAATTGTCTTCTCTTAGAGGCTCCGCAAGCCAAATATGGGGGCTATACGTAAAAGTGGACCGATATGGCCCATTTGCAATACCGTCCGACCTACATCATTAACAACTACTTGTGCCAAGTTTCAAGTCGATAGCTTGTTTCGTTCCGAAGTTGGCGTGATTTTAACAGACGGACGGACGGACATGCTCAGATCGACTCAGAATTTCACCACGATCCAGAATATACCCCCATCCTATGGTGGAGGGTATAAAAATTAATGCTTTCCGCAAATCATCATTTTCCCAGCAAAAAATTTGGAAGTTCTTCCAAAGGCACAACTTTAAAAGCACTTCCAGAAGATGTACTCCCAATGGTGTTCTTTATTTTAAATACACAGGAAGTTGTTTTCGTTCATTTTTTTATAACATGCTTTCTTCGTATTTTTAATGTCTACACTGAAAAAAGAAATTTAAGTGATATTAAAGATTACGCAACCTAAATTTTAGGATGTGAAATTAACAAAATATTAAGGACAAATATCTTTAAAATAATGAAATTTTAATTAAAATAAAGTTTATAATCTTTGCTTCAAAATTTTTTTCATTAAATTTAGGACACAAATTTTGTAAATTTGCGTCCCTCCGTTAGAGTCGTATGTCTTTCAGGAAAGGCTAATTTTCCTTAAAGTAAAGAAACATATTTTTGAGTTAAAGAAATTGTCCTTAAATTACCTGAAATATTGAAACTTTAGATTTAAGATAAAAATTCTTCAAATATAGGCTAAGACTTATTTTGAGGATTTAGCGTCTTTGGTTTAAAGTTTTTTTGGAATTAATGAAACATTTTTTATTTTGAAGCATGCGTTCTAATTTGGTTTTTTAAACTGACATTTGTTTGTACGTGAGCACCTTTATTAATAAACCGCAAAAAGAGAATGAAAATTTGATAAATCAAATCTGTATCCTAATTTTAGTTTTATTGCTCCTAGATTTAAAGGGAGTTAGGTCGCTAAAAAATTTCTTTATTTTAGAAAAGCCGCATCTTTATCTTGGAATCAATACGAAAATACTTAAGGGAAGGTCAAAATCTTTGGATCCAAGTAAACCTTTTTTTGAGTGTAATTTTAACTTTGTTTGTTTTAAATAAGTTAAAAATAGAGTAAGAATTCATAAAATGGTACAAATTATTTAAATTTTGACGAAAAATGGTAAATCCAATCTGAAAAAATTGTGAATTTTTGAAAATATTTGAGGTCAAACGTTTCAGACAATTGTTAGAATCAGCGTTGCCAATTTAGCTTTTTTCCCGCTAGATTTGGCTTTTTTTGCAGACGTTTAGCGGGAAAAAGGTGCATTTAGCTTTTTTTCTGGCTTTTTTCATGACCCTTTTAGCTATTTTTGGCTTTTTTATTTTCGACATGTTCCTATTGAAATATGGATAAAACTTCGTTTTTATCTAAGCCTTGCTGCCAGAATAAGGTTTTTCACATGTTTCAAATCTCAATTGAAACATTAATAATTATTCCAGCCATTATGTGGGCATTTTGCAGCAAATACACCTTGTTGTAAAGTTCTTGCTTTAAATCTACTATTACCATACAAATTCCTTATATAAACGTCAGTAAATTATTAGGAATATTAGCATTTGGCTCGTTTACCCTTTTTATGTTATTATAATATTCTAAAGTTATTATGATATTACTACATTAATATAGTAGATGTGAATTGATTTGTACACTGTAAAAATATTGCCGTGAGGCCAAAGATTTCATGTCCTTAAAATACGAACGCGAATTTTGGTTATAATAACATTTGTGAATTTCTCTTATATAAACTGTTTTCCTTGTCCAAAAGCCGATAAAGTCGTTTTGTCCTTATAGTTAAGTGATTCGACTTAAAAATGGGTATCTTTTCATGAAAGAAGGCTAGGGTCAATTCTAAAAAATTCTTAAAATTAATAGTCTTTAAATTTGTGGAAATTTTGTATCTTGACCACAAACCAAAATAACGTTGAAAAATAGAAGAGGTTTTCAACATTTTATTTTAAAAACTTATACATAGAATAATTTCTACTTAAAGTCGAGTCTGAATTTGAAAATTTAAGTTTTCGTTAGCACGTTTTTAAAGCACTGTGATAGCTCATGAAGAAAAAGCTGAGAAAACGAATAAATTCAAATTTAACTCGGAATCAATACAAAAATCATTAGTGTACAAAATCTTTGGAACCGAACATAGAAATAATTAAGGAAATAAAGTTTTTGAATGTGGTATTATTTTTTTAACACCAAAAAATGCAATAAAAAATTCGTAGTGATAGGATCAAAACAAATCTGCTATTTATTAATGGGATGGATTTACATTTACGAAAATTTGACAACAATAGGTTTGGGAAATTTTCGAATAAAAGTTACTCATTATAAACTTGCAAGACAGTTAGAATGGGTTTTATTCTCTTGGGTAAAATTAGGAGAAGTGTACACGTTCACGAATTTATCATTAATTCAGTTAAAACGAAATATATAGATATTTTCTAATGTAGTTCTATGTGACATTTTCTAATGCAGTTCTATGTGACATTTTCTAATGCAGTTCTATGTGACATGATTAACCAACTGACAATTACAAGTTCACTGGGAAAAATGTTTTTACAAGGAAATATAAACGAAGGACTTCCAGTAAAAATTTGTGATAGTAATCAAAATGTATCGAGTACGCCAACAGAGCTAATATGACTTAGATTTTCTTACAGTCTCACAGAAATGGAATTAAATTGAATACAATTAAAATAATATGCATTTTAAGTGAAATAAAGCCTTTAAGTTTGTTAAATTTCAATCAAAAATGTGACTTTTGATACAAAAAAATTTAGCTTTTTTTCTAGCTATTTTTTTTAAATTTTTTAGCTATTTATACCCTCCACCATAGGATGGGGGTATATTAACTTTGTCATTCCGTTTGTAACACATCGAAATATTGCTCTAAGACCCCATAAAGTATATATATTCTGGGTCGTGGTGAAATTCTGAGTCGATCTAAGCATGTCCGTCCGTCCGTCCGTCCGTCTGTCCGTCTGTCCGTCTGTCCGGCTGTCCGTCCGTCTGTGGAAATCACGCTAACTTCCGAACGAAACAAGCTATCGACTTGAAACTTGGCACAAGTAGTTGTTATTGACGTAGGTCGGATGGTATTGAAAATGGGCAATATCGGACCACGTTTACGTATAGCCCCCATATAAACCGATCCCCAAATTTGCCTTGGGGAGCCTCCCGGAGCAGTAAAATTCATCCGATCCGGTTGAAATTTGGTACGTGGTCTTAGTATACGGTCTCTAACAACCATGCAAAAATTGGTCCATATCGGTCCATAATTATATATAGGCCCCATATAAACCGATCCCCAGATTTGACCTCCGGAGCCTCTTGGAGGGGCAAAATTTATCCGATCCGATTGAAATTTGGCACCTGATGTTAGTATATGGTCTCTAACAACCATGCAAAAATTGGTCCATATCGGTCCATAATTATATATAGCCCCCATATAAACCGATCCCCAGATTTGACCTCCGGAGACTTTTGGAGGGGCAAAATTCATCGGATCCGGTTGAAATTTGGTACCTGATGTTAGTATACGGCCTCTAACAACCATGCAAAAATTGGTCCATATCGGTCCATAATTATATATAGCCCCCATATAAACCGATCCCCAGATTTGACCACCGGAGCCTCTTGGAGGAGCAAAATTCTTCCGATCCGGTTGAAATTTAGTACGTGGTCTTAGTATACGGTTTTTAACAACCATGCAAAAATTGGTCCATATCGGTCCATAATTATATATAGCCCCCATATAAACCGATCCCCAGATTTGACCTCCGGAGCCTCTTGGAGGGGCAAAATTCATCCGATCCGGTTGAAATTTGGTACCTGATGTTAGTTTACGGCCTCTAATAACCATGCAAAAATTGGTCCATATCGGTCCATAATTATATATAGCCCCTATATAAACCGATCCCCAGATTTGACCATCCGATCCAGTTGAAATTTGGTACATGGTGTTAGTATATGGTCTCTAACAACCATGCAAAAATTGGTCCATATCGGTCCATAATTATATATAGTTCCCATATAAACCGTCCCCAGATTTGACGTCCGGAACCTCTTGGAGGAGCAAAAGTCATCCGATACGGTTGAAATTTGGTACATTTTGTCAATATATGGCCTCTAACAGCCATGTAAAAATTGGTCCATATCGGTCTTTAGTTATATATAGCCGATGACTTATTACACAAAAATTGGTCCATATCGCCAAAAATAATCTACCAAAACTTTATTTCCATAGAAAATTTTGTCAAATTTTATTACTATAGAAAGTTTTGTCAAAATTTCATTTCTATAGAAAGTTTTGTCAAAAGTTTATTTCTATACAAATGTTTGTCAAAATTTTGTCAACATTTTATTTCTATACAAAATTTTGTCAAAATTTCATTTCTATACAAAAATTTGTCAACATTTTATTTCTATAGAAATTTTTGTCAAAATTGTATTGCTATAGAAAATTTTGTCAACATTTTACTTCCATAGAAAATTTTGTCAACATTTTATTTCTATAGAAAATTTTGTCAAGTTTTTATTTCTATAGAAAATTTTGTCAAATTTTTATTTCTATAGAAAATTTTGTCAAAATTTTATTTCTATAGAAAATTTTGTCAAGGTTTCATTTCTATAGAAAATTTTGTCAAAATTTTATTTCTATAGAAAATTTTGTCAAACTAGATTATATACGTATTTAATCGCCTTTTTTTGTTTAATATATACCCCGTATGGGCTAACTTACAATTTAGAAGACAGTGTTAAAAAGTTTTACGATACCTTGCCATCGGCAAGTGTTATCGCAACCCAAGTAATTCGATTGCGGATGACAGCCTTTAGTAGAAGTTCCTACGCAATCCATGGTGGAGGGTACATAAGATTCGGCCTGGCCGAACTTACGGCCGTATATACTTGTTTTGGCTAGTTTTTTGGACAAATCTAGCGGTTTTTGGTGAAACAATTCTGGCAACGCTGGTTAGAATGCATTAAAAATTATAAAAAATAATAAAAATTTTATAAATTTTTAATAAAGCATTTTTATTAAAAATTATTTATTTGACAAAATATCATAGAATTTTTTAATTTACATCCAAAACATTGAATCCGGATCACACCTAAAGAAGTGATGCAAATCCAGTGCAACGGCTGTTGAAATGGAGGACTGCCGTCCTAACACAAGCCCATGTTAAATTCACCGTTCTGCGCCAATTTTGCACCACTTCCGGATCCAAAAATAACATTTTCATTACTTTTTATGCTGGGTTCTGGTACAAAATTCGAAATTTCGAAACACGATGAAAAAAATACGATGTTGTCTGTTCAATGACTTGATGTATATTAATTTTTTTTCACAGATGTCATAGAAAACAAACAAACAAACAGAAGGGCTCGTTCACAACAAACGTTCCGTATCGAGACATTTATATCTTGACGCTCACTTCATACCGGTAACTTCACACATGGTAGTTAATAATAGCTCATTATATCTTCCTTCTTTTAGCAATGATTTGTGGAAACGGCAAGAAGTAGAATTGAATTTAATTCAATTTTCGCAACGAAGTAATTTATGTTTCCCATGAAACAGTTTACTTAGATTTCTGTATATCAATCCCGCGTTTAACATAATTATTTCCACATAAATATAATTTATTAACAGACCTTGTAAAATTTCCAAAAAATTCTTTGGAGTAGAGGTATACACTTACATAACTTTCGAATATAGTTTTTATCGAATAGTAGGTGTACTCGTAATGCGTGTTCCCTGCAATGCTGATTAGTGTTTTCGAAGCACAATGACAAAATTCCTTGTATGTAGATTTTTTTTTTGTTGTGGTGTTGTGTAACACCACATTCGAATCCTTTGATTTGGTTTCCACTTGTACCACTTTTTGGCTGCTCCAGCAAAGAGACCCTCAACATTTAGAAATGCCATATTAAAAGTGGAGTGCTCTTCTCTATCTAGTTCTAAATGAAAAACGAAAGACAAAATCATTCGTATTCTTCACCCATCAACAAACAATTTTATGTTTTTATTCTGAGTGCTTCACTTTAGATTCCAAGCATGTTTGACACGTCTCCCAAGCTTTTATTGGAACGCGTAAATTGAATGTGAGTTGGCACGAGTTCCAACATCACTTTCACAAGAGCTTTTTCTACACTGTAATGAAGCAGCTCGGTATTGTGGTGAATACAAAAGGTCCATTGTGATGGCATTTGGACAAAACGTTGAGATTCGCTTTAGTTGTTGCACTCGAGTGCACTATTTAGAAGCATCTTCCTCAACGTCTTTAATTTATGGATGTATGTATGTTTTCTATATCTTATAGTTTTAAATACATGAAAAAAGTAATAAATGTTTAAAGAAGGATATTCAAACTGGATTTTGGAATGTTTTCTGAGAAGATTTAAAACGAATTCTATATCAGAATGTGGTTCAAAATTGGAAAAATATTTTTTATACCCTCCACCATACACTGAAAAAAATATTGAACTTATATGGAAGATTATGAAACTTAAATTTTAGGACTCGCAATTTACGCAATCCTAAGGACAAAATTATTTAAAATAACGACATTTTAATTAAAAGAATGTTTATAATCCTTGCATCAAAACTTTTTTTTCATTAACTTTAGGACACAAATCTTGAAATTTTGCGTCCCTCTGTTGAATTTGTAGAACTTTGAAATAAGGCAAATGTTCCTTAAAATAAAGAAAAACATTTTTAATTTAAAGAAATCGTCTTTAACTCAACTGACATATCAACTGATATATTAAATTTAAGATAAAAACGCTTCAAATATAGGCTAAGACTTATTTTAAGGATTTGTATCCTTGGTTTAAAGTTTTTTTTTTAGCATTAAAAAACACTTTTTACTTTGAAGTACTTAGCATAATTTGGATTTTGAAACTGGAATTTGTTTGTACATAAATACCTTTATTAATATATCGCAAACAGAGAATAAAAAGTCGATGAATGAGATCTGTATCGAATTTTAATTTTATCGATACTAGATTTAAAGCCAGGGAGGTCCGTAAAAAGGTCTTTATTTTAAAGAAGTCGCATCTTTGAATCAATACCAAACACCTTAAAGGAAGGTCAAAATCTTTGGATCGAAGTAAACTTTTTTGAGTCTAGGATGGGGGTATATTAACTTTGTCATTCCGTTTGTAACACATCGAAATATTGCTTTAAGACACCATAAATATAATCGGGATCGTGGTGAAATTCTGAGTCGATCTAAGCATGTCCGTCCGTCCGTCTGTTGAAATCACGCTAACTTCCGAACGAAACAAGCTATCGACTTGAAACTTGGCACAAGTAGTTGTTATTTATGTAGGTCGGATGGTCTTGCAAACGGTCCACTTGTACGTATAGCCCCCATATAAACGGACCTCCAAATTTGGCTTGCGGAGCCTCTAAGCAGGGATCCGGAGCGGAGCGGAGCGGAGCGTGGAGCGGAGCGTGGAGCGGAGCGGAGCAAGCCCTTTTTTTGCCGGAGCGGGAGCGGAGCGGGAGCGGCATTTCTAAAATCCGGAGCGGAGCGGGAGCGGAGCGGTTTCCAAATGAAAAACCGCTCCGCTCCGAATAAAATATTACTTGAATGAAATGTGTAACTTTGAAATTACACTGTGTAGGTAATTTAAAATTTAGCTAGTGCTTAGCGTAGTGTGAGTAAACGTTTAAAATTTACGATATGTATTTTTGTACGTACGTACATTGGGGAAAACACAACGTGTTTTTTAGTAATTGTTTTCAAAAACGGCAAATGTCAAAATATATATCTAGAATGTGTTGTAAAAGTAACAACAGTATTTTCGATCAATTTCATCCCGTATTACTACAAAGATGTTTGTAATGAACGTCAAATAAATGCAATTAAACGATCTTATTTATATTTAATTTTTTAGTTTTCTACACTGAAAAAAATATTGTCGTGAAGTCAAAGATTCCATGTCCTTAGAATAAGAATGCAAATTTTGCTTAACATGGAAGACGCATTTCTCTAAAATAAAGTTTTTTATACCCATCACCATAGAATGGTGACGGGGGTATAATAAGTTTGTCATTCCGTTTGTAACACATCGAAATATCGATTTCCGACTATATAAAGTATATATATTCTTGATCAGGGAGAAATTCTAAGACGATAAAACGATGTCCGTCTGTCCGTCTGTCTGTCCGTCTGTCTGTCTGTCTGTTGTAATCACGCTACAGTCTTCAATAATGAAGCAATTGTGCTGAAATTTTGCACAACCTCGTCTTTTGTCTGCAGGCGGGTCAAGTTCGAAGATGGGTTATATCGGTCCAGGTTTTGATATAGTCCCCATATAAACCGACCTCCCGATTTGGGGTCTTGGGCTTATATAAATCGTTTTTTTTTATCCAATTTGCCTGAAATTTGAAATCTGGATGTATTTTATGACCGTAAAGAGGTCTGCCAAAAATGGTGAGTATCGGTCCATGTTTTGGTATAGCCCCCATATAGACCGATCTCCCGATTTTACTTCTTGGGCTTATAGAAACCGCAGTTTTTATTCAATTTACCTGAAATTGGAAATCTAGAGGTATTGTAGGACCACAAATACGTGTGCCAAAAATTGTAAGTGTCGGTCCATATTTTGGTATAGCCCCCATATAGACCGATCTCCCGATTTTACTTCTTGGACTTATAGAAACCGCAGTTTTTATTCAATTTACCTGAAATTGGAAATCTAGAGGTATTGTAGGACCACAAATTGTGAGTATCGGTCCATGTTTTGGTATGGTCCCCATATAAAACGACCTCCCGATTTGGGGTCTTGGGCTTATAGAAAGCGTATTTGTTATCCAATTTGTCTGAAATTGGAAATCTAGGGGTATTTTCGGACCATAAAGAGGTGTGCTGAAAATGGTGAGTATCGGTCCATATTTTGGTATAGCCCCCATATAGACCGATTTCCCGATTTTACTTCAGGGCTTCTAGAATCCGAAGTTTTTATCCTATTTGCCTGAAATTGGAAATCTGGAGGTATTTTCGGGTCATAAAGAGGTGTGCCGAAAACGGTGAGTAGCGGTCCATGTTTTAGTATATCCCCCATAAGAACGATCGCCCGATTTAACTCCTTGGGTTTCTAGAAACCGTAATTTTTATCTGATTTGCCTGAAATTGTGAATATTCTGGTATTTTAGGCTCGGTCCATTTGGTAATGCCTCCATATAGACCGACTTCACTTGAATTGCTTGAAACTCAATGTAAAATTTCCAGATTTTACTTCTACATATTTAAGATTTCAAATCAAGACGCTATTTTATAATTTTCTTGCACACTTACAAGAGATGTTAATGATTCCTCTAAAACTCAAACAAAAATGGTTCTTATAAATCCAGAATCTGATATAGTCCTCATAGGTGAAATCTTTAAATTTATCTTCGGGAAGTGTCCTCAAGTCCTCAAGCCCTCCTAAAATTTCAAAGGAAACCCTAATATTTGGTTCATGGTGGTGGGTATTTAAGGTTCGGCCCGGCCGAACTTAGTGCTGTATATACTTGTTTTCTTGTCCAAAAGGCAATAAACTTTTGAATGAAGTTGTAATGCCACCGTGGTGCAATGGTTAGCATGCCCGCCTTGCATACACAAGGTCGTGGGTTCGATTCCTGCTACGACCGAACACCAAAAAGTTTTTCAGCGGTGGATTATCCCACCTCAGTAATGCTGGTGACATTTCTGAGGGTTTCAAAGCTTCTCTAAGTGGTTTCACTGGAATGTGGAACGCCGTTCGGACTCGGCTATAAAAAGGAGGTCCCTTGTCATTGAGCTTAACATGGAATCGGGCAGCACTCAGTGATAAGAGAGAAGTTCACCACTGTGGTATCACAATGGACTGAATAGTCTAAGTGAGCCTGATACATCGGGCTGCCACATAACCTAACCTAACCTAATGTCCTTATAATTAAGTGATTTTACTTAAAAATGTGTATCATAACATGAAAGATAAAATTTTTGAGGTAAGGTCAACGTGACTTTAATAATTAAGAAAAATTCTTTAAAATTAATAAAATTGTCTTTAAATTTGTTTCCTTTTTGCATCTTGCCTACAAAGCAAAAAATCGTTAAAAAATAAGACATGTTTTTCAACACTTTACTTTAAAGACGCTTTTTACGTGAAACATAGCATAATTTCTACTGGAAGTCGAGTCTTAATATGGAAAAAAATAACTCGTTAACTCGTTTTTAAAGGATTTTGATAACAACTGACGAAAAAAATCTAAAAAAATGAAAAATTAACATATGCTTCCTAGAATGCTTGCTTTAATGAAGTCAAAATGGATTTAATATTTCTGAAAAAATCTTCAAAATTAATAAAATATTTCAACACATTGTTTTAAAGTCATTATACCCTAAACCACATAGTGGTTAGGGTATAACAAGTTTGATCTGCCAAAAAATGTGCCTACAAGAAATATTGATTTTAGACCCCATAAAATATATACCGATCGACTCAGAATCACATCCTGAGTCGATCTAGCGCTTGGCGTCCGTCCGTCCATCCGTCCGTCTGTCCATGTATTTGTTGTTCACAGGATTTCGGTCGCAATTATTAACCGATTTTGATGAAATTTGGTACAGGGAGTTTTTTTGGGCACAAGGACGAACGTTATTGAATTTGGAAGAAATCGGATCAAATTTAGATATAGCTCCCATATATATGTATTGCCCGATTTCGACAAATGGGGTCACGTTGCACTTTTTTTACTAACCGATCGTCGTCAAATTTAGCACAAAATAATCTTCTGTATCACCCTTTAAGTCTGAAAATTTCATCGAAATCGGTTCAGATTTAGATATAGGTCCCATATATATGTATCGCCCGATTTTGTCAAATTAGGTCATAAAACCCTTATTTATTAACCGATCTTACTCAAAGTTGGCGAAATGTAATCTTCTATAGCACTAACTATATGTGCAAAAAATCATCGAAATCGGCTCAGATTTAGCTATAGCTCCCATATATGTACCGCCCGATTTTCTAAATAAAATAAAACTCAATTGAACAAATAATACAATGTTTGTACTATAATTTTCTCGAAGAGGAGCGGAGCGGAGCGTGGAGCGGAGCGGAGCGATTTTTTTTTTCTCGGAGCGGAGCGAGGAGCGGAGCGGTTTTTTTTTCTCCGGAGCGGGAGCGGAGCGGAGCGAAAAAAATGGACCGCTCCGGATCCCTGCCTCTAAGAGAAGCAAATTTCATCCGATCTGGCTCAAATTTGGTACATGGTGTAAGTATATGATCTCTAACAACCATGCAAAAATTGGTCCACATCGGTCTATAATTATATATAGCCCCCATATAAACCGATTCCCCGATTTGGCTTGCGGAGCCTCTAAGAGAAGCAATTTTATCCGATCCGGCTGAAATTTGGTAGATGGTGTAAGTATACGGTGTCTAACAACCATGCAAAAATTGCTCCATATCGGTCCATAATTATATATAGCCCCCATATAAACCGATCCCCCAGACTTGGCTTGCGGAGCCTCTAAGAGATGCAAATTTTTCATCCGATCCGAAATTTGGTACATGGTGTAAGTATACGGTCTCTAACAACTGTGCAAAAATTGGTCCACATCGGTCCGTAATTATATATATTGCCCCCATATAAACGGATCACCAGATTTGACCTCCGGAGCCTCTTGGAAGACCAAAATTCATTTGATTCAGTTGAAATTTGGTACGTGATGTTAGTATATGGTATCCAACAACCATGCAGGAATTGGTTCCAATCAGTCCATAATTATATGTAGGCCCCATATAAACCTATCCCCAGATTTGGCCTCCGGAGCCCATTGGAAGAGCAAAATTCAACCGATTCTGTTGAAATTTGGTACGTGATGTTAGTATATGGTATCCAACAACCATGCAGGAATTGGTTCATATCAGTCCGTAATTATATATAGCCTCCATATAAACCGATCCCCAGATTTGACCTCCGGTGCCTTTTGGAGAAGCAAAATTCGTCCGGTCCGGTTGAAATTTGGAATGTGGTGTTAGTATATGGCCGCTAATAATCATGCCAAAATTGCTCCATATCGGTCTATATTTATATATAGCCGATCTCCAATCACACAAAAATTGGTCCATATCGGTTCAAATCATGGTTGCCACTCGTTCCAAAAATAATCTACCAAATTTCTATTTCTATAGAAAATTTTGTCAAAATTTTATTCCTATAGAAAATGTTGTCAAAATGTTTGTTCTATAGAAGCTTTTGTTAAAATTTTATTTCTATAGAAAATTTTGTTAAAATTTTATTTCTATAGAAAATTTTGTTAAAATTTTACTTCTATAGAAAATTTTGTCAAAATTTTATTTCTATAGAAACTTTTGTCAAAATTTTATTTCTATAAAAAATTTTGTAGAACTTAATTATATACGAATTTAATCGGCTTTTTATTCCCTCCACCATAGAATGGTGACGGGGTATAATAAGTTTGTCATTCCGTTTGTAACACATCAAAATATCGATTTCCGACTATATAAAGTATATATATTCTTGATCAGGGAGAAATTCTAAGACGATATCACGATGTCCGTCTGTCTGTCTGGCTGTCTGTCTGTTGTAATCACGCTACAGTCTTCAATAATGAAGCAATCGTGCTGAAATTTTGCACAAACTCGTCTTTTGTCTGCAGACAGGTCAAGTTCGAAGATGGGTATAGCCCCCATATAGACCGATCTCTCAATTTTACTTCTTGGGCTTATAGCAACCTCAGTTTTTAATCAATTTACCTGAAATTGGAAATCTAGAGGTATTGTAAAACCACAAGTACGTGCGCCAAAAATTGTGAATATCGGTCCATATTTTGGTATAGCCCCCATATAGACCGATCTCCCGATTTTACTTCATGGGCTTATAGAAACCGCAGTTTTATCCAATTTGCCTGAAATTGGAAATCTAGAGGTATTTTCGGGCCATAAAGAGGTGTGCCGAAAACGGTGAGTATCGGTCCATATTTTAGTATAGCCCCCATAGGAACGATCTCGATCGATTTAACTCCTTAGAAATGAAATTGGAAATCGAGAGGTACTTTAGAACCGTTAAGAGGTGTGCCAAAAATGGTGAGCATCGGTCCATGTTTTGGTATGGTCCCCATATAAACTGACCTCCCGATTTGGGGTCTTGGGCTTATAGAAACCGTAGTTTTTATCCAATTTGCCTGAAATTGAAAATCTAGAGGTACTAGAGGACCATCAAAAGGTGTTCCGAAAATGATCCGTATCGTTCCATGTTTTGGTATAGTCCCCATATAGATCGATCTCCCGATTTTACATCTTGGGTTTATGGAATATGTAGTTTATATACAATTTGCCTGAAATTGGAAATTTATAGGTATTTTAGGATCATAAAGAGGTGTGCCACAAAAGATGAGAATCGGTCCATGTTTTGGTATAGCCCCCATATAGACCGATATCCCCATTTTACTTCTTGGGCTTCTAGAGTCTGAAGTTTTTATGCAATTTGCCTGAAATTGGAAATCTAGAGGTATTTTCGGGCCATAAAGAGGTGTGCCGAAAACGGTGAGTATCGGTCCATATTTTAGTATAGCCCCCATAGGAACGATCTCGATCGATTTAACTCCTTGGGTTTCTAGAAACCGTAGTTTTTGTCGGATTTGCCTGAAATTGTAAATATTCTGGTATTTTAGGCTCATAAAAACGTGTATCGGATTAAGTTTTTAGGTCCATTTGGCAATGTCTCCATATAGACCGACTTCACTTCTTGATGGTATAGAAGGCGCACTGATCATGAAAATAGCTTGAAACTCAATGTAAAATTTCCAGATTCTCTGGTGAAAATCTACAGATTTAAGATTTCAAATCAAGACGTTATTTTATAATTTAATTGCACACTTACAAGAGATGCTAATGATTCCTCTAAAACTCAAACAAAAATGGTTCTTATAAATGCAGAATCTGATATAGTCCTCATAGGTGAAATCTTTAAATTTATCTTCGGGAAGTGTCTTCAAGTCCTCAAGCCCTCCTGAAATTTCAAAGGAAACCCTAATATTTGGTTCATGATGGTGGGTATTTAAGATTCGGCCCGGCCGAACTTACTGATGTATATACCTTGCAATTTAGAAGACGGTGATAGGAAGTTTTAAGATATCTTGCCATCGGCAAGTGTTACCGCAACCCAAGTTATTCGATTGTGGATGACAGTCTTCAGTAAAAGTTTCTACGCAATCCATGGTGGAGGGTACATTAGCTTCGGCCTGGCCGAACTTACGGCCTATATATTTGTTTGTATATCTAAAATATCTCTAGATTTTCAATTTCAGGCAAATTGGATAAAATTTGCGGTGCCTAGATCTTCAGGAAACCATTCAGGGATAGCTTTATACAAACAGAAAAAAGTGCCTTCGAAACTAAAGGAAAAATGTTTATCTATTTAGTTTAGCCATTTTATTTCCATTAAGTTAAATTTTTGTGTGAAATAATAAAATTTACTTGTTTCAGTAAAAAAATCCTAAATTGAAAGCAGTTAGGAATAGTTCATTAACTAGAATAAGGCATGGAATTTTACTAATACTGTTTTCATCGTTGGGTATAAGAATTTACTACTGAACAAGAAAATTTTATTCACTGATAACAAAGCATTCGTAAAAATAAACAAAAACCGAACTAAAACCAAGTTTCCTCAAATTTTGTAAAATTTCTTATAAAACGATAACACTGACTTCCTTTATTATAGAAAGCTTATCATGCATACAAATAACACTTGGCATAGAAAAATATTTTAGTTCATTCGTACTAAGAGGTATTCAATCCTTTCAAAACTTAAGGAAACACACTTGATAGAATATAGGAAATTTTCCTATATTTCTTTTATCTACCTGTAATCGATACCTGTCATCGATATGTTTGCGCGTGGGTTGTTTTTTTAGTTGGAATCGCGTTATTATGGTATACGGAGAGATTGTTTAGAAATAATATAGTAAAATAATATAATAAATAACAAATTAAATATTTATTTTAAAGTGAGAACATTTGTCTTTTTTTCAAAATTACTGAACATAAATAACAAACAATAAGTCTTTCAATGTTCGTGATGGTGTATAAAGAAAGAAAACAGCAACAGAACAACAACCCTTTCATTCGTCTTCATTTTGAAATCAATTATCAGTAGCATTCATACAGTGACGCTAACCTTTTATGAAAAAATTGGTTTATGATTTTTTTGTAGGTATTGAAATTGTAAAAGGAGGACAAAATCGTTACGCAGCATCTTATTAAAAGTGAAAGGAACAAGAAGAAGAAAAGAATTACGTTTTACAGTTGGTAACTTTACATGAAAATTGGAAATAGTGGAATAATAAGCTAATATTTCAAGGCCAGTCGATGCTGTTAATTCTGAATAACTATATTTAATATATTAATAAAACATGTCTTTTATTGAAGATAAAATGTATATATAAATAAATAAAACTGTATATAAAAACCAAGGTAAGCAGTTCTAATTTTGAAGTAAAAGGTTTACCACATATATGTAAGATTTGTCCAAATGAATGAAAAAAGTTCAATAAAATCATTCCATATATGAATTCAATTCAGTTAAATTTTTTCATTCTGTAGTATAGTGGTACATAAATATAGAAAAATGTTAACTAATGTATGGAATGCATTCTACCCAATTTCTACGAAAATCACATCGTTCAAACAAATAAAAATGTCTTTGGCGCTATACGAAGTTCAACTTTCTTCACAATGAGTTCATTTTAACTTAAAGACGTGGTCACTTTTTTCTGGGTGTATGGGGGTTATATCAAAACCTAGAACGATAGAGTCCATCTTCGAATTTGACCTGCTTGACGACAAAATACAAATTTTGTGGCAATTTCAGTAAGAATTCGATATTTCAGTGTGGTACCAACCACCATCCAATGACGGCGGGTATAAAAACATATGTTCATAAAATATGTGCATCTCTATGAATAACAAACTAGTGCACATTTTCTCATGAAAAAATCATGAATCAATTTCCACCACTTCCTCAACCAAAGTACAATAATTTCTTTGCCTTTGTTACAGCTGTATCAATAAGTGTATCTTACAGAAGAAGTCACTAACATCCATATGTATCTATAGAATGCGTTCAACATATTCTTGCATGTAGCTTTTGATGGGATTGCGAATAATATGAGATGCGTGTTGATGTGAGATATTTTCACCATTAAAGCAACACTACTCACTATGCTGTCGTTGCCAACATTTGGGAGCTGTGAAAAAATCACAAATCTTATTTAGTTTGTTTTATAGCCAGTCAGTTTCACAAGTAAAGTCATTTGCGTTTTATCACTCATCGTAAAAGATGCGAAAGATGGGTAGCATAACAAAATGGATTTTGGTTTATTTGGTAAATGTTAACAGAATTACATGAGAGATCCTCTTAAAACTTATCACTCCGCCCAGGGAAATGGTTATATATAGTGTTATATTTTACGTATAAGTTATGTATTTTTTTTTTGGGATACGCATAGTAGACAATGGATGATTGTGTGAACAATAAATGGGATACATCAAGTAGGAAACTTAACTGAAGTGTCGTTTTATTACATCTTTACACAATATCTAAGATGTATAATCAGACAAAGAAATAGATTAACAAATTCATTGGAGGACACCAATAGATTCCTTATCCATCACAAAAATTTGTCATATTTACCACATTCGAATATTGATTTTCGAATATATAAAGTAAACAATGTGGCTGTCCTAAACTGCTCCTTTGACAGCTGACAGATTTATTTCAGTGATAGTTGGATTTTTATTATTTACAAGCTTACACAAGCATTTTGATCAATTGCACTAAAAAAAAAAGCATACTCGGTTCCAAAGATTTTGTCTTTACTTTAAAAAATTTGGTATTGATTCCGAGCCAAAGAAGCGGAGAATACAAGTAAGGATACTTTTAAGACACAATTCTCTTTTAAATTTAGGTTTTGTGTACTTGCTTCTAGGAAGCAAATTTTAATTTTTCTCTTTCTCAGCTTTTTTTCTTCATATGCTATAAAAGTCCTTTAAAAAAAGTTAACGGCAACTTTATTTTCCAAATTAAGACTCGACTTCCAGTAGAAATTATGCTATGTTTGAAGTAAAAAACTTCTTTAAAAAAAAAGTTTTGAAAAACATGTCCTATATTTGAACGATTTTTTGCTTTGTAGTCAAGATGCAAAAAGACAACAAATTTAAAGACAATTTCATTAAATTTAAAGAATTTTTCTGAATTATTAAAGTCAAGTTGACCTTAGCCTGTAAATTTTTTCTTTCATGTTAATATACCCATTTTTAAGTCAAATCACTTAATTATAAGGACAATACAACTTCATTGAAAAATTTATCGACTTTTGGACAAGGAAAATAACTTTATTTTTGAGAAATGCGTCTCCTATGCTAAGCAAAATTTGTATTCGTATTTTAAAGACATGAAATCTTTGACCTCACGACAATATTTTTTTCAGTGTGCATTCAGAAATAAAGTTATTCGTGATGGAATTCAACCATTATAGTCTGATTGCTTTATATTTGGCTGGAAAACCACAAGTGGTTAACGTTAGAGTCCTTCAGCATTTAAATGTGTATACATTCTCCATTTCTCGTATCATTCCTCGTTATCGTGATACTGGCAGTATTGCATTACGTTCAAAAAGTGAACAAAAACAAACCTTATCAACACCAGCAATGATTCGAAAAGTGAGGGCCAGAGTTGATCGTAATTTACACCGCATTTGTAGAAAACTTGCTCGTGAACTGAACATATCGGGAGAACGGATGCAAACCGTGTTGAAAACTTTGCTTGGTCTAAATCCATTGAAGTTCCACAAAGTCCAAGGGCTCACGAATGTACGAAAAAGTTCATTGGACATGCCTTACTTGGTTTTTCTCGAAATTGAGCGATTTGTGAGCAAACGAAATGATGGGGGTTTTCTTCTTAAAAAGGTCAGCTGAAAATGAACACCTTCGGGAGCCACCGGGGTGCAATGGTTAGCATACCCGCCTAGCATACATAAGGTCGTGGGTTCGATTCCTGCTTCGACCAAACACCAAAAAGTTTTTCAGCGGTGGATTATCCCACCTCAGTAATGCTGGTGACATTTCTGAGGGTTTCAAAGCTTCTCTAAGTGGTTTCACTGCAATGTGGAACGCCGTTCGGACTCGGCTATAAAAAGCAGGTCCCTTGTCATTGAGCTTAACATGGAATCGGGCAGCACTCAGTGATAAGAGAGAAGTTTACCAATGTGGTATCACAATGGACTGAATAGTCTAAGTGAGCCTGACACATCGGGCTGCCACCTAATCTAACCTAACCTAACACTTTCGATTGATCATCAGACTGAAGAGCCCTTGATGGTAATAGTGTGGCCGCCGTAACAATTGCTCCCTGCTCGTATTCATCAATCGTAATATAAGCGTAATGACCTATGTTTTGAAATAGAAAGTACTCTTTATTTTAGGGGTATTATAACCCAGCAAAGAAATTTTGGAAGTTCTTGTAAAAGCGAAACTTTAAAATCACTTCCAAAAATGTTCTTGATTTTAACTACACAGAAAGTTCTTTTAAATTAATTTTTAAACCTCGTTTTTTTATACCCACCGCCATAGGATTGTCATTCCGTTTGTAACACATCGATATATTGCTCTAAGGCCCCATAAAGTATATATATTCTGGGTCGTGATGAAATTCTGAGTCGATCTAAGCATGTCCGTCCGTCCGTCTGTTGAAATCACGCTAACTTCCGAACGAAACTAGCTATCGACTTGAAACTTGGCACAAGTAGTTGTTATTGATGTAGGTCGGATGGTATTGCAAATGGGCCACATCGGACCACTTTTACGTATAGCCCCCATATAAACCGACCCCCCGATTTGGCTTGCAGAGCCTCTTGGAGGAGCAAACTTCATCCCATTCGCTTGAAATTTGTTATGTGTGTGTTAGTATATGGTCTATAACAACCTTGCAAAAATTGGTCCATATCGGTCCATAATTATATATAGACCCATATAAACCGATACCCAGATTTGACCTCCGGAGCCTTTTAGGGGAGCAAAATTCATCCGATCCAGTTGAAATTTGGTACGTGGTATCAGTATATGGTCTCTAGCAACCAAACAAAAATTGGTCAATATAGACCCATAATTATATATAGCCCTCATATAAACCGATCCCCAGATTTGACCTCCGGAGCCTTTTAGAGGAGCAAACTTCATCCGATCCAGTTGAAATTTGGTACGTGGTATAAGTATATGGTCTCAAACAACTAAGCAAAAATTGGTCCATATCGGGCCATAATTATATATAGCCCCCATATAAACCGATCCCCAGATTTGACCTCCGGAGCCTCTTAGAGGAGCAAAATTCATCCGATCCAGTTGAAATTTGGTACGTGGTATAAGTATATGGTCTCTAACAACTAAGCAAAAATTGGTCCATATCGGTCCATAATTATATATAGCCACCATATAAACCGATCCTCAGATTTAACCTCCGGAGCCTTTTAGAGGAGCAAAATTCATCCGATCTAGTTGAAATTTGGTACGTGGTATCAGTATATGGTCTCTAACAACTAAGCTAAATTGGTCCATATCGGTCCATAATTATATATAGCCCCCATATAAACCGATCCCCAGATTTGAATTCCGGAGTCTCTTGGAGCAGCAAAATTCATCCGATCTAGTTTAAATTTGGTAGTGGTGTCAGTATATGGTCTCTAACAACCAAGCAAAAATTGGTCCATATAGGCCCATAATTATATATAGACCTTATATAAACCGATCCCAAGATTTGAACTCCGGAGCCTCTTGGAAGAGCAAATTTAATCCGATCCGGTCGAAATTTGGTACGTGCTGTTAGTATATGGTATCTAACAACCATGCAAAAATTGGTCCATATCGGTCCATAATTATATATAGCCCCCATATAAATCGATCCGCAGATTTGACCTCCGGAACCTCTAGGAGGCAAAATTTGATACATAGCGCTAGTATATGGCCGTTGACAGCCATGCAAAAATTGGTCCGTATCGGTCTATTGTTATATATTGCCAATGACCAATTACACAAAAATTTGTCCATATCGCCAAAAATAATCTACTGAAATTTTATTTCTATAGAAAATTTTGTCAAAATTTATTACTATCGAAAGTTTTGTCAAAATTTTATTTCCGTAGAAAATTTTGTAAAAATTTTATTTCTATAGAAAATTTTGTCAAAATTTTATTTCTATAGATAATTTTGTCAAAATTTTATTTCTATAGAAAATTATGTCAACATTTTATTTCTATAGAAAAGTTTGTCGAACTGAATTATATACGTATTTAATCGGCCTTTTTTGTTTGTTTAATATATCCCCCGTATGGACTAACTTACAATTTAGAAGACGGTGTTAAGGATTTTTTAAGATACCTTGCCATCGGCAAGTGTTACCGCAACCCAAGTAATTCGATTGTGGATGGCAGTCTTTAGTAGAAGTTTCTACGGAATCCATGATGGATGGTACATAAAATTCGGCCTGGCCGAACTTACGGCCGTATATACTTGTTCTAGGTTTAAGGTATCATAGATTTGTGACACAAACTTTGTCAATAATGGTAAAAGCACAGAACTTACAACTAATGGGATAGATTTGGGTTAGGGAACCATACCTATATTTGGTTTCTGTAGTTTATTATTCCTTGTTTCTATTGCCTCTCGAAGTCCTGGAATATGTGAACTTATTCGAATAAACAACATCTATGAGTTTAAGGATATTGAAACTTCGTCAATTTGGATTGCTCTTGGGCAATACGCCTAATCTAGTTTATTTGACAAACATTATTACTGGAAAAAAGACAAAACCATTTTTAATTTAGCACTAAGAATATTATTTTTTGTCCACAATATTTACCATAAGCAATTTAGTTATTAAAAAATTAAGTGGAAATGTGAATACAAAAGTGTGTTTTTCTTTTTCGTAAATTATCCAAGTGGTTTCGCTTTTATCTCAATTGCACTTAATGTAATTGAAATGTTGCCAACTTTAAGCCAAGGTTCCATCTAGAACAACCTGCTTGGAATTCATTTGCCATCATTACTTAAAGAGAAGTTGACGTTATTAGCATGGAGCATCATCTTCAAGATGCTTGCCGCATTCTACTTTTGCTACGGCTCTTAGTTTTACATGAATAATAGTTGTCTACACTAAAACAAGGATATTTACATGTTTCTACTTCGTCCTGATACTGGTTGCTGGGCGAATAAAAAGTATGTACATGAATGATGGTAATATATCATCACATCTGCTTAAGAGGGTTGTTTTTTTTTTCTTTTTCACTGCTAGTGTTTCAGCGACAGAGAAGAAAAACATCAGGTTACTTATGGTATTTTATAAAAAGTCGGAGAAAAAAATGGAATGAAAATATTTATCAATGTCATCGGAGAGCATATAATCCATGAGATGTTTATGCTTTGAGGAAAAACTTAAACATACAAACATAATACTATTTCAGGAATTGTTAGGAAATTCAAGTGAGAATAAAATATTATGGGTCGTAGAAGGTTTGTTGTCAACTTTTAGGTGGGTAATTATAAGAAAATATTTTTTTTTAATTCATACAGCCTTATTACCAGGTATTACATGTACACAAACAATAATTCATTTCTACTAAATTAAATTTTAGGCAAATCATCATCTATTAACAAGTTGCTTTGTTTGTGATACACGCTGACTTTTTTTCAGGATCCCAGCAAAAAAAGCGTCGCCAAAAAAGTAATGAAAATGTTCTTTTTGTATTCGGAAGTGGTGCAAAATTGACGCAGAACCGATGAATTTAACATGGGCTTGTCATAGGATGGAAGTCCTCCATTTCAACAGCCGTTGCACTGAATTTGCATCACTTCTTTAGGTGGTATCCGAATTCAATGTTTTGGATGTGAATTAAGAAATTTTGTGATATTTTGAAAAATAAATAATTTTTAAAATTTTTGTATGAGTTTAAATGCATTCTTACGCTTATGTGGAAGGTTTGGCATCAAATATTTTAAAAAATTCGCAATTTTTCAAATTGGACTTAGAATTTTTTTTCGACAAAATTTAAATGATTTGTACCATTTTATGAATTCTTACTCTGTTTTTATCCTATTAGAAACAAAAAAAGTTGAAATTACCCATTAAAAGTATGAAAAAACCAATATATAAAAAATTGAATTAAAAGAACTTCCTGGGTACTTAAAATAAAAAACATCATTGGGAGTGCATCTTCTGGAAGTTCTTATAAAGTTGTGCCTTTGGAAGAACTTCCAATTTTTTTGCTGGGATGTTTATTAATTAATTTAATAAAGACTAACCAAATTTTTCATAATTTTATGGCTAGTTCCATCTTCCCTCACAAATGAGGACATTTACAGTTGATGTATTTAGTTCTTAGTACTTTTTTCTGTAATGCAAAAAATGTTGAAATTTTTCTAATTTTAACTCCAATCGGAGAAACAAACAGTTTGCAAACCAAAACTCTATCCATCAACGCACGTACAACCCATACAGACAAGCAGCTCTCTTTGTAAACCACATTGCTGCACGCACAAGCTGATGTAAAGAAACTTTATTTAAAGAAAACAAATACTATAGTTGATTCCCTTTTTACAAACGATGTTCGAATAGTTGATTTTTTGATTCGAATATTAAAAAATCAAATGTAACAAATTTGGAAAAAAGTTGGACACAAAAAGACGATTTTTTCAAAAGTCGGCTTTTTACAATTTTGAAAAAAAAAAAAAATCTTTCAAATTTTGAAAAAGTTCCCCATCAAAATAGCGTCACCAAAGAAGTAGTAAAAATTTTATTTTTGGATCCAGAAGTGACGCAGAGGCGATAAATTTAACATATACTTGTGATACTGTAATATATATCACTTCTTAAGGTGTGATTCGAATTCAGTGTGAATTAAAAAACTCTTACAATTGTTTTTGATCTTTACTTGTCTGAAACGTTTCAGCTCAAATTCTTTCGGCATAACATAAATATTTGTACAATTTCGTTAATGAATTTTTGGGTTGCTAAAATAAAGAACGTTTTTGGAAGTGTTTTTAAAGTTGTGCTATAGACCAACATTCAAAATTCAACTTCGCAAAAGTGTATTTATGATTTAGCGGTCGATAGATATGTATGTTATTAGAAATAATGGTAAATTTGAGCCACTTTTACAAGTTTTCGACATATCAGTGGCTATTTTATAAGGAAAATGTGGGTATTTTTCATTTCATTCATCATTTTTGCCCAAATCGGAAAAGTATGGAAGCTATATAGAAATCTGAACCGAATTCAACCAAATTTGATATGCATACTTAGTATTTTAATTGTACTCTCTGTGCAAAATTTCACGTAAATCGGACTACAAATTTGAACTCAGTGGTCATATGACAGAAAATCGGGCGAAAGATATAAATCTGAACCGATTTCAATAAAATTTAGCACACTTGACTGTGGCTGTGGAGCCGGAGTCGGAGTCTTGGAGTCGGAGTCTGAAGATTTTGCTGGAGTCGGAGTCGTAAAAAATTTGCTCGACTCCGACTCCCGTTAACCAAATTTTTTAAAACACTTCACATTTTTGTAACTAAGCAAGTTTTTACGCAAATTAGTTTCCATTGCGTTATTCTTTCGATCAATGTACAGCATGATTGTAAATGAAAATCAACTTCCAATTAAGGCTATCTTTTTATACCCTTCACCACTACTGTGGTACAGGGTATAATAAGTTTGTGCATTTGTATGTAACGCCAAGAAGGAGTAATCATAGACCAACCTTTTAGTATACGGATCGGCTTAGAATTAAATTCTGAGTCGATTTAGCGATGTCCGTCTGTCTGTCTGTCTGTTGCAAAATATCAGCCAAATCGGTTCAGACTTAGATATAGCTCCCATATATAGCTTTCGCCCGATTTACACTCATTTGCCCACAGAGGCCAATATTTAACTCCGATTGAGTTGAAATTTTGCACAGGGAGTAGAATTAGCATTGTAACTACGCGTGCCAAATTTGGTTGAAATCGGTTCAGATTTGGATATATCTCCCATATATAGCTTTCGCCCGATTTTCACTCATATGACCGCAGAGGCCAATTGTTTGCTCCGATTTAGTTGAAATTTTGCACAGGGAGTAGAATTAGCATTGTAGCTATGCGTGCCAAATTTGGTTGAAATCGGTTCAGATTTAGATATATCTCCCATATATAGCTTTCGCCCGATTTACACTCATATGACCACAGAGGCCAATTTTTAACTCCGATTTAGTTGAAATTTTGCACAGGGAGTAGAATTAGCATTGTAGCAATGCGTGCCAAATTTGGTTCAAATCGGTTCAGATTTAGATATAGCTCCCATATAAATGTTTTTCTGACTTCGACAAAAATGGTCAAAATACCAACAATTTCCTTGTAAAATCGCCACTGCTTAGTCGAAAAGTTGTAACAATGACTCTAATTTTCCTAAACTTCTAATACATATATATCGAGCGATAAATCATAAATAAACTTTTGCAAAGTTTCCTTAAAATTGCTTCAGATTTTAATGTTTCCCATATTTTTTTACTAACATTGTGTTCCACCCTAGTGCATTAGCCGACTTAAATTTTGAGTCTATAGATTTTGCAGAAGTCTATCTAATTCGGTCCAGATCGTGTGATATTTAAATGTATGTATTTGGGACAAACCTTTATAAATAGCCCCCAACACATTTGACGGATGTGATATGGTATCGAAAATTTAGATCTACAAAGTGGTGCAGGGTATAATATAGTCGGCCCCGCCCGACTTTAGACTTTCCTTACTGGTTTTGTACTACAATTGTGTTCCACCCTAGTGTATTAGCCAACTTAAATTTTGAGTCTATACATTTTGTAAAAGTCTATCAAATTCTGTCCAAATCGAGTGATATTTAAGTGTATGTATTTGGGACAAACCTTTATATATAGCACCAAACACATTTGACGGATGTGATATGGTATCAAAAATGTAGATCTACAAAGTGGTGCATGGTATAATATAGTCGGCCCCGTCCGACTTTAGACTTTCCTTACTTGTTATGTTTTCAGAATGTTAGAGTAGCAGATGGGCTGGATCGATCCATTTTAATGCCCATATCAATTTATTTGAAATATTTCGAACAATCGAAATTATTTTTTTAAATTTTATTTTAAGACCATATACATATGTGGAATATTGACAGAAAATTTTTTCAAAGTTGTTTTTTATAGAAAATTTTGTGAAAATTTTATTTCTATAAAAAATTAATTCAAAATTTTACTACTATAGAAATATTTTTTTTTATAGAAAATTTAGTCAAAATTTTATTTCTATAGAAAATTGAGTCAAAATTTTGTTTCTATAGAATATTTTGCAAAACTTCATTTCTATAGAAAATTTTGTTTGTTTCACAAAATTTTATTTCTATTGATATTTTTCTTTCTGTAAAAATTTAAGTCAACATTTTATTTCTATAGAAAATTTTGCAAAAATTTTATAGTAATAGACTTTTTATTAGAAAATTTGGTAAAAATTTTATAGTAATAGATTTTTTTATTGGAAAATTTGGTCAAAATTTTATTTCTAAAGAAAATTTTGTAAAAATTTTACTTCTATAGAAAATTTAGTCAAAATTTTGTTTCTGTAGAATATTTTGCAGAATTTTATTTACTACACAAAAATTGTTCTAAAATTGTATTTTGATTGATAATTTTTTCAACATTTTATTTTTATATTTTCTCAATTTTTTTTCTTACTGATGCTCACTGATACTCACTGCTACAAAAATTGTTATCAAAATTTTATTGCTATAGAAATATTTTTTTCTATATAAAATTTAGTCAAAATTTTATTTCTATAGAAAATTTAGTCAAAATTTTGCTTCTATAGAATATTTTGCAAAATTTTATTTCTATAGAAAATTTTGCAAAATTTTGTTTGCAACACAATTTTGCAAAATTTTGTTTGCTACATAATTTTATTTCTAAATTGTATTTCTATTGATAATTTTTTCAAACTTTTATTTCTATAAAAAATGTTGCCAAATTTTATTCAAAATTTTATTTCTATAGAAAATTTTGCCCAAATTTTATTTCTATAGAAAATTTAGTCAAAATTTTTTTTCTGTAGAAAATTTTGCAAAATTTTATTTCTATATAAAATTTTGCAAAATTTTATTTACTGGACAAAAGTTTTTCCAAAATTGTATGATCACTGATACTCACTGTTAAGTCGAAAACTTGTAGAAATGACTCAAATTTTCAAAATTTTCAATGAATGAATCATAAATGCATTTTTGCGAAATTGTCTAAACAATTATAAATATTTCCTAAATATTGCCCGAGATTTTGTAGAAGTCTGATTTGAGATTTCATCAAAATGTAGATCTAAATACAAAGTTGTGCAGAGTATATTATAATCGGCCCGCCCGACTTTAGACTTTCTTGCATTTTTATTTTTTGTTAAAATTGTGTTACGTCCCATAACGTTAGATTTAAATTTAAAGTACATAGATTTTGTAGAAGTATATACAATTTTGTTTAAATCGATTCAGATTCAAATTCATGCATATGGGAATATAAACCTTTATAAAGCTCGCAACAAATTTAAAGGATTTGAGATAGTATCAATAATTTTGGTCCACAAATACATATACTGTTGGTATCTTCTCATATTATGATGGGTATTTATATCATTATTTTATTTATTAAACATTGCCCTAAATTTGAAGTATAGAGTTCAATTGGCATCTAATGGGAAATTAAGACCTTTTTTTGCACACATAAATAAATACGATACTTTATATCGATCCACTTACCGTACCCCCACAATAGAACTACAAATTAGTGGTAATAAAATGAGATTTAGTTATATTACCCGGAGTCGACTACGGAGTCGGAGTCGAGCTGATGAAAAATGCTGGAGTCGGAGTCGAGTAAAATTGGCTCGACTCCACAGCCCTGCACTTGACTATAGTACTTATTTTTCTTCTGGTGCAAAATTTCAAGCTAATCAGGGTAAAACTCTGGCTTCTGGGTCCATATAAGTGCATATCGGGCGAAAGAGATATATGGGAGTTATATCTAAATCTGAACCGATTTCTTCCAAAATCACAGGAACTTGTGGCAAATTTGAAGGCGATAGGACTTAAACTGCGACCTAAACTTTGATCACAAAAATGTGTTCACAGACAGACGGACGGACAGACGGACATGGCTAGATCGACTCATGCACCCACCCTGAGCATTATTGCCAAAGACACCATGTGTCTATCTCGTCTCCTTCTGTGTGTTACAAACATATGCACTAACTTGTAATACCCTGTTCCACAGTGTGTCGCAGGAGGTTAATCGCTTAAATAATTTCTACCGCAAAATGGCCACCAAAATCTCCGGATCTCAATCCGGTGCACCTTAGCTCCTGGGGCATTGAGGAGAGTACTCTTAGCACTATAAGTGTCGATCATCTCCGGGAATGGGTGTACATTAGAGGTGTGCACGAGAGTAATATTTTGCTCACGCTTACGCACACTCACGACGGAGAAATCTTATTCACGCACATTCACACATGATATTTTTTGGTAGGACTCATGTTCACGCACGTTCACGAAAAGAAAACTTGTACTCACGCACACTCACGCGCACTCACGCGCACTCACGCACGAAAATCTTTTAAATGTCGTGACTCACGAAAAATATCGTGACTCAGGAAAAATGTCGTGACTCACGAATAATTTTATGAGTAATTTACCTATAGAACCTGACTAAAAACATGAGTATGATTAAAATTGAGAGCGTTATAAAATTCTTTAATACATCCTAGGTATTATCACTAGAATCATAAATGAATTCAACTCGTAGGCATTTTATGCTCGTAAGCGGGATTATTTTCGTGAGCGTGTTTTTCCGAAATTCGTTACTCACGCACACTCACGACGATATTATTTTCGTGACTCACGCTCACGCACGACATTTGATTGTTTAATCACGCACACTCACGCCGTAGCCGTCAGCATGACACACGAATCACGCGTGAGTCACGAAAATTTTCGTGAGTCACGACAATTTCGTGTCACGTGCACACCTCTAATATATATACCTCAGAGCGGATGGCGGATTTCTCTCAATGAGTGATGCTCGATTCTATATTAAGCTTAACGGCAAGGGACAAACATTAAAGAATAGCTAATTGTTGGCGCCATATCATTACCATTTTAACCATACTGTGGTCGTAGAATTGCACGAAAAAATTCTTCCGCTTTATTTAGCACTAAACTTATTTGTATATCATTTATACCCACGATTAGTTCATAAAATTTTTGAGACATACTTGAAATAAAGAAAATTTCGTTGACCCTGGCAGTCTTAAAAACTCGATATACTGAAATACAATCTCATCTGAAGAACTAATGCGAAAAAATGCAGCGGATTCTTAAAAAGACGACTTGCAACTTATGACAAGACCATGTACAATTCATTGCTGCTGAGCCTAAGATGCAATTCGGGATCCAAAAAAAAACACTGTCCTTGGTTTTTCAGCCTTTTCGCTGGGAACTCTAACGCATAGCTCGACATATATTACAATTCATATATATACAGAAAAAATTCCGTTGTTGAAACTGATGCCAAAATGATTGTACTATTATTATTGCAAAAAATTTACATCGTTTTAGTTTTTTTTTTAATATTTTAAGAAATTTTCCCTAACCTAATAACATTCTTTTTATTTCAAGTATGTCTCAAAAATGTTATGAACTGAACGTGGGTATAAAGTTCAGTGACCATACAAATAAGTCCATACAAATAAAGTAGAAGAACATTTTCGAGCACTGCTTAAGAGTTAACTACGACGTATTTAATAAAATTCGAAATTTTTACTTTAAAAAAGTGTAATGGAAATATCAAAAAATTAAATACAATTTAGTTAAATTTTCATACAAGGTAGTTCATAATTCCCAAAAATACTTCATCTTTTTCTGTGTATGAAATCGGTCTTTACATTTATATCAGGTAGATAATTTCGTGTGATGGTCTTCAAATGAAGCATCTACTTTATAACTGATATCTTGTTCCAAAATCTGGACTATATTATTCCATTTTTAGGCATCTGTGGAACATCGAAAAACCCCTCAAATTCCAAATACATCAACCCTACACTGGCACTATACTCCCATATATACATCCAAATGTAAGTGAAGAATATGCTATGATCTACAAACTTCATTTCTATCCTAAAAGCCTGTGTGGAGAAAATTTTGTCATTGGAAAATCATAACATGAGTTTTATGATGTGAGGGGGGTTGGTTGTGAGCTGTGGCAAGAAACTAAATGACCTAGGTAATGTATGTTTGTTTTATGAAAGAACAAATGCTGAAGAAATATTGTGTACTTAAAATGCTATTTGTTTTAACTGAAGACAGAGACACTCTCTAACATCGTTGTCCACTTTTTCCCTTCATCCGGAGAAATGTGCAGGAAAAACTATTGGACTAACGCTGGTCAAGTGATAAACCAGCAAACAAATAAAAAGTAATTTGTGACAGTTTTGCTCTGACGTTTAGTAAAACTCTCTTAGACTAACAAGTACATCGAAATAACAATGTTAGTCAACTTTTCTCTTAGCAATGAGTGCTTCACGATTCAATGTTAGGCGTTGCGTGTAAAATCTCACATTGAATCTATCTCATATAGAAGAACCCAGAAAAGTCACTGAGATCGGCAACGACTGAAAAACTTTCAGTATATTTTATAAGCTCTTAGTTTGTTTTATGAACATTGTGGTAAAAGTGATCCGATATATGCCTTATAATGTTCTGAGCAGAAAATTTCCCCCGAGAATTCCTGCGATTTAACCCACTTTTACGCAATCAAGTCCGGGAATACTCCGACTCCATAAGGTATGTTAGTTTATTCCAAGTGAAATGAACTTTTGGTTTGAAACTTGTCATAAGTAGTTTTTATTGATTTGTGTCGGATCGTATTGCAAATTAGTCATTTCGGACCACTTTTACAATTGTGAAATCAGAACTAGGGCTTAAATATTGACCCTTCATCAGTGTTCGATTTAGGCAAAATATCCCATAAACATGGAAACAGTGAAGATGGTTCACCATACATTCCAGGGTCCTGGGGTTGGTTCATTTCCCGTAAGGTATGTATGGACTCCTCTATATGAACTGATCAAGAAATAAACAGGCTTATAAAGGTAATTAATCCGCCTAACATGGATTCCACATTCTGCTTTATATTTCAACATGTTAGGATGTATTCTAAATATGTTTAATTTTATATGTTTATTTTATTATACCCTCCACCATGGGATGGGGGTATATTAGCTTTTCATTCCGTTTGTAGCATATCGAAATATTGCTCTAAAACCCCATAAAGTATATATATTCTGGGTCGTGGTGAAATTCTGAGTCGATCTAAGCATATCCGTCAGTCCGTCTGTTGAAATCACGTTAACTTCCGAACGAAACAAGCTACCGACTTGAAACTTGGCACAAGTAGTTATTATTGATGTAGATCGAATGGTATTGCAAATGGGTCATATGGGACCACTTTTACGTATAGCCACCATATAAACCGACCCTCAGATTTGGCTTGGGGGTCGCTTATATGGGGGCTATATACAATAATGAACTTGATATGGACCAATTTTTGTGTGATTGGGGATCGATTTATCTGAGGGCTATATATAACTATAGACCGATATGGACCTAATTAGGCATGGTTGTTAACGGCCTACTAGCACAATGTACCAAATTTCAACTGACTCGGATGAATTTTGCTCTTCCAAGAGGCTCCAAAACTAAATCTCGGGATCGGTTTATATGGGGGCTATATATGATTATGGACTGATATGGACCACCTTTGGCATGGTGGTTAAATATCATATACTAACAGCACGTACCAAATTTCAACCAGATCGGATGAATTTCTCCAAAAGGCACCAGAGGTCAAACCTGGGGATCGGTTTATATGGGGGCTATATATAATTATGGACCGATGTGGACCAATTTCTGCATGGTTATTAGAGACCATATACTAACACCATTACCAAATTTCAGCCGGATCGGACGAAATTTGCTTCTCTTAGAGGGAGCCTCTAAGCCAAATCGGGGGATCGTTAGAGTTAGAGATCATATGCTGACGCCATGTACCAAATTTCAGCCGGTGTAAGTATATGATCTCAACAACTATACAAAAATTGACCATGCAAAAATTGTTCCACATTGGCCCATAATTATATATAGCCCCCATATAAACCGATCCCCTGATTTGGTTTGCGGATCCTCTAAGAGAAACAAATTTCATTCGATCCGGTTGAAATTTGGTACATTGCGCAAGTATATGGAAAATAACAACCATGCCAAAATTGGAACGTTTCGATCAATAGTTATATATAGCCCCCCAGATAAACCGATCCCCAATCACAGAAAACAACGATTGCCACTCAAGCCAAAAATAATCTACCAAAATTTTATTGCCATAGAAAATTTTGTCAAAATTTTATATTTCTATAGAAAATTTTGTCAAAATCTTATAACAATACAAAATTTTGTCAATATTTTATTTGTTTCGGAAATTTTGTCAAGATATAATTTCTATAGACAATTTTGTCAAAAATTGATTTCTATAGAAAATTTTGTCAAAATTTTATTTCTATAGAAAATTTTTTTAGAATTGTATTTCTGTAGAAAATTTTGTCAAAATGTTAATTCTACAGAAATTTTATGAAGCACCCCATACTTGGAGAGGAATATTTTTCAAAATTTTCCAAAACATCAAGAATTCTAACAATCTACCAAACAATAAAAATCTGCCATTTTTGGTAGACTCGTGTTCATAATTGTATATAGCTCCCATATAAAGCGATGCCCATGTTTCAATTCTGGCTCTATAATTACCGCACAAAAGTTAAATCGGTTCGTAATTATTTCTTCCCTATATTTACCGGCCAAGAACTGAATATACAGGTATTTAATCGACCTTTCTTTTGTCTACTATATATCCCGCATGGACTAACTTACAATTTAGAAGATGATGTTAAGATGTTTTGCCATCGGCCGCAACCCAGGTAAGTCAATTGTGGATCACCGCCTTTAGTAGAAGTTTCTACGCAATCCATGGTGGATGGTACATAAGATTCGGTCTGACCGAACTTAATTTGGAAAAAATTTTCTCTAGAAATAAAATTTTGACAAAATTATCTATAGAAATAAAATTTTGACAAATATTTCTATAGAAATAAAATTTTGACAAAATTTTCTATAGAAATAAAATGTTGACAAAATTTTCTATAGAAATAAAATTTTGACAAAATTTTCTATAGAAATAAAATTTTGTCATATTTTTCTATAGAGATAACATTTTGACAATGTTTTCTATAAAAATAAAATTTTGGTAAATTATTTTTGGCTCGAGTGGCAACCATGATTATGAACCGATATAGACCAATTTTTGTGTAATTGGGGATCGGCTATATATAACTATAGACAGATATGGACCAATTATGGAATGGTTATAAGCGGCCTTATACTAACACCACGTTGCAAATTTCAACCGGATCGGATGAATTTAGCTCCTCCAAGAGGTTCCGGAGGACAAATCTGGGGATCGATTTATATGGGGGCCATATATAATTATGGACCGATGTGGACCAATTTTGACATGGTTGTTAGATGCCATATACTAACACCATGTACCAAATTTCAGCCTGATAGGATGAAATTTGTTTCTTTTATAGGCTCCGCAAGCCAAATCTGGGTATCGGTTTATATGGGGGCTATATATAATTATGGACCGATGTGGACCACTTTTTGCATGGTTATTAGAGACCATATACCAACACCATGTACCAAATTTCAACCAGATCGGATGAAATATGCTTCTCTTAGAGGCCTCGCAAGCCAAATCTGGGGGCTATACGTAAAAGTGGACCGATATGGTCCATTTGCAATACCATCCGACCTACATCAGTAACAACTACTTGTGCCAAGATTCAAGTCGATAGCTTGTTTCGTTCGGAAGTTAGCGTGATTTCAACGGGTGGACGGACGGACATGATCAGATCGACTCAGAATTTCACCACGACCCAGAATATATATATTTTATGGGGTCTTAGAGCAATATTTCGATGTGTTACAAACGGAATGACAAAATTAATATACCCCCATCCTATGGTGGAGGGTATAAAAATAGTCTCCCAAATATTAAGAAAAGTTTTTTTCTGGCAAATTGGGCCTTAGAACCAATACAGAAGCTAAGATTTTCGGCAAAGGTTTTATGGGTCTGGTATTTACAATTAATGGGAACGCAACTTTTGTTTATCTACTATTCTTAATATTTGTGACCTTTTGGAATTGCATGAAGTTTGGGCTTCATTTTAATCTCCAATTGAGGTTAACATGGAATCGGGCAGCACTCAGCGATAAGAGAGAAGTTTATCAATGTGGTATCACAATGGACTGAATAGTCTAAGTGAGCCTGATACATCGGGCTGCCACCTAATCTAACCAAACCTAATCTCCAAAACATGACAAAAAAAACCCAGGAAATATTGTCGTGGTTTCCTTTACACTGGCGGAATCCTTTTTCTAATTTTCACGTTATTTTGATGGGACGATACATCTTTAGAATAGACTGCCACAAACTCAATACCAATATTATTGGGCGGAGACTACGATGTTGGAGTTACTCCAGTTTTCATAATTTTTGTGAAATTTTTGTTCTACTACATAATATTTTAACTGGGTTTGTTATTCTTCCAAACATATAGTTTTTTGTTTGCCATTTTCACAGCTGTATGAACCCATTAGAGCACCATGTTTTGGCTATGCATTGGTGTCATTCCAACACCCTTCAAGTTGCACAACAAAAACCAAATATTTCTCATCCCATCGAAACACCAAAAAAAAAAAAAAAAAAAACATTGATTGATAGCAATTGGCCAGACTTAGTTCTAATGTTTGTCGTATGTCTTCTTGCCTCATATATCAGTTGAGGACTTGCTTCTACGTGAACTGTGTAGACTCCCGCTGCTATATGTAGCGCTTAGCTTTCATTTCTTTCGATTTTTTTTTTTTTGGGTCAGCAACAAGAAAATGATGAATGTCTGGTAATGAATGTATATTACAATTTGTTAGGTCTCCATCACTAGTGTAGTACGGTGGCAGGTTTTGTTTATCTTGCCATTTGCATTCTCTTGAATAATGGCGAAAGCATGCAAAATACATAGTTAGAGTAAAGGAATATTTCTTCCAGGCTAAGAACATAAATTCCGTGCAAACAAATGTTTTTTATTAATATGAATCATCATTGAAAGTGTCAAAGAGAAAAATCAATTTTACCTTTAATATTTATGACATGTTAGTTATATGATCATTTGGAGTCTTATGACTCTCGATTTAAAGACATTATTCTATATAAGACTTACTTAATACAGCAGAGTTTCGACTTCAATTATTTATTACCTGCAAATAAAAGAAGAAAAGTGATATAGTTCATTAATTTGAAGGACAATTTTGAAAACCTGAAATATACAATTTTTGTGAGATCTAAAAACAGAAAATAGTCGCTGTGAACTAGAGGTGTGCACGTGAGTAATATTTTGCTCACACTCACGCACACTCACGACGGAGAAATCTTATTCACGCACACTCACGCACGATATTTTTTGGTATGACTCACGCTCACGAAAAGAAAATTTGTACTCACGCACGAAAATCTTTAAAATGTCGTGACTCACGAAAAATGTCGTAACTTACGAAAAACTTCGTGAATCACGAATAATTTTATGAGTGATTTACCTTCAGAATCTGACTGAAAACATGAGTATGGTTAAAATCGTTTGCGTTATAAAAATCTTACCACCTAGGATGTCACTAAAATTATAAATGAATTCAAATCGTAAGCATTTTATGTTCGTCAGCGGGATTATTTTCGCGAGCGTGTTTTTCCGAAATTCGTACTCACGCACACTCACGAAGATATTATTTTCGTGACTCACGCTCACGCACGACATTTGGTTGGTTAATCACGCTCACGCACATTCACGCCGTTGCCGCCAGAGTGACTCACGACTCACGCGTGAGTCACGAAAATTTTCGTGAGTCACGACAATTTCGTGTCACGTGCACACCTCTACTGTGAACCAGATTTGAAGAATGCGGTGGAATATCTCGCATTTTATGATGAATGGTAAAAGAACGAACTCGGGTTAGATTTTTATTAAAAACCAAGTTTACTTGAATCTATAGTGTTTTAGCTTTATTAGTTTAGATTTTATATGTGATATTTGAAACTACACAGAAAAAAAGTGTCTTGTAACTTTAAGGACCATTTTAACTTCCACATAGTTCAACAAATTTACTGTAATATAGTTCATTTTTCGTAACCACAACGAAAATTAACTTAGCTAAAGGAAAACTTATAAAAATTCAGTAAATGTTTTTTAGTTCACTAACTACGAAATGGGAAGAATTTTTCCTTAAATAAATTTCCAACGCAGTAGTTAATGCATCGTTGATTCTATTATAAAAATACATGGGCAATATAAAAATCTTACTACGAAATGTGGGCAATTTACTAAGAAAAAATTTTGTATGGAAAAAAATTTTTGTAGTAAAAATTAACTTAACGACATTACCGATTCGTATGATGGCTACCTACAGATTATTTCCCTTTTTATTATACGTTGGAGTGTTTTTCCTCACATTGAAAATTTTAGATAAAGTAGAATAAAAAGTAGTTAATATAAATCTTGACGGGTGTATATAATTTTTTATAGATTCCTCATAGATTTGGTATATATTTTACCTTAACTTATAGATGGAATTCCAACTAACCAATAAACGTGCTACTGGAAAATTAAGTGAGAAGAGAGAAATGAAATCGTTGCATCATGTTTTTAGAGATCATGTTTTTAGAGACATTTTGTGTATATCTCGTTTGATTGTTGGCGTTTGTTATTGCGTCATTTATGCTGTTGTTGGTTGTTTTGATTTTAGAGACAATGTAATGTTCCTTGTGTGTTGTTGGTATCTTTTGTGGTGGGAGTTGTTTTCTTGCAATAGCGAGATCAGAAAGGGATCGTGTGTGTGTGTGGAGTTGTTTTTCTTTGCGGCAGGTATGCATCCTTTATGACTATTTGTGTATTTGAGTTTTATTGCCGCATTCAGTTCTGTTGATGCATTTATGAAGTGCACACGTGGTTTTAATTTTGCAAAATTGTACGTGCGGTATGGTGTTTATTAATGACAATACATTTATTTCGAAACATTTTAGAAACTGAGAAGTGAATGATGTGATGTTAGAGAAATCAAAAACGCTTTTTATTGATAAAAACAAGTAACAGATTAAGGAACTGTATATTTCTGTTTATAGTGCGGATTTTTAAACTATTTTTTTCAATAGTTTAAAATTAGTGCGGATTTTAATTGATTTACATAAAAAATATACAACTTGAGTGGTAATTGGATGATCCATAATTATTCTACATCTGGATCACAGATTGGAGATGCAACTATTTTTTTGAATCTATATTTTTTATGTTACAGCAATTCCTACAGGTGAGTACTAAGTTCGAGTTTAGTCGCTTAAATTAAAAATAAATCACTAAGAAAAATATAAAAGTATATATAACTTGATGGAGAATAGCCCAAACCAAGTTTTTTATAAAGATTATTTTTTTATAATGGATTATTAGAGAAAACTTATCATGAAAATTGCAATTTTAGCCGCTAAACTCGAACTTTTGTTTTTTTGTTTTGTTTTTGTTTGTTTGTTTTATTTCTATCAATATTTCATACATTGGTTTTACATATATACAGGTTTTTGAGTTTTTATCTTAAAGATATTTCAGCAAATAGACGATTTATAATTATATAGTGGCAATTTAAAAATATGTCAGTACATTAGGAAAAAGATAGTAAAAAACCTAAATTTAATATCACAAGTTTAAGTTTAAAGAAATTTTAATAACAGTCACTAAACATAGCTATAATAACTCTTATAGCTGAATTAGTAGCTGTTAAACCAAACTTCTCAGATGACCATGTGTTGACCTTCTACATTTCTCATAAAATGATAGTGTCATATCGTTTATTAGGGATTCAATCATTCTCTGTTTCGATTTATAATGTAATTCTTGAGTGGGAAATCTCCAAGGTAGATTATAAATAATCTTTAGATTCTTGTTTTGAATAATTTGTATTTTCCTTTTATGTGTCCTGGCACAGTCATTCCAAACTTGACAGCCATAAGTCAATATAGGTCTTACACACATCTTGTACAGCATCAGTTTATTTCTAATGTCCAATTTCGATTTTCTGTTCAATAAAGGGTATAGTGCCCGTCCAAAACTTACAGCACCTGTACAAACGTTTTCAATATGGGCCTTAAACGTTAGTTTCTCGTCTAGAGTAATTCCTAGATATTTTATTGTTTTCGAAAAAGGAATTTCACTACCATTTGCCATAAACCTACGTGTAGGTATTCTCCTAGGGGATTTATTGTAAGGGAAAAGTATCGCTTGTGATTTCTCACCATTCGCTAAACTCGAACTTAATATCCACCTTCTATACTAAATGCTATACTGACAAGTGGAAATTATGTATAATTTTATAATATTTTTTATTTCAAATATATTCTGAGAATAATGTCAAAAACGTCCCTTTAGTCCATGGATATGATTCCAATAATGTACCTACTGGATGGATTTTTCAATGTGGTAAGTTTTTCTATAAACGGTATTTTGTCCGTTTTTAATAAAACCAAAATTTCAATTTATTAAAAATAATTATTTTCACTTGCAGGTAGACAGGCCTTGTAATGGTAATTTTTTGGAATATTCTTACTGTTTAATTCTAACTTAGCTGATATCCTTATTGGCTCTAGGAAATACTCTTGAAACCCGTAAGTTAAAAATCAATATGAACTATAGAATTTGATAATATGTTTCTTATATTTTGTATAACTTTGAAATTTCAGATGTTTATAAGAAAAATCCGCCCAACAAAAGTTAACCAAAATCGATGAAATTCAATGAATATAGCTACTTGTGCCGCATATATCTTTCATATGGATAGAAAACATGGAAATTTAAATTAATTAGTTTAGTCCTAATAACATAGAATATTACTCTTATGAAGAAGCAATTACTAACTACCGACAAGTACCTGCATCCAACGTACGAATAAAAATATTTCCTTTATTGTATATCATAAGTCATAGTTTTGTGCAATATAATATTAATTTTTTGAAATAAAATACTGGTGGTTATAGAAAATTGACTTATTTTGTACGAAAACTTTCTTAGTTGTATACAGGCTTGTTGTACCTTTGATTCCTCAATTTCTCTACTTTTTTGAAAATTATACTGACAAACAGTTTATTTCAAACCAATTTCTTAATACAGGTTTCCAAAAAAATTGTTCATTTTTCCGGATAGCAGGAATATTTTGAATGATTTTAAGTATATTCTTCCCACAGCATAGTAATAATGAACTAAAATACGATGCAATACATGAACTAAATCATGAACTTATCTAGATGAAAAAAATCTTTGGCGCCAAATCATGGTCATTCTTACTATGGGTTAGTTCATTTTTCATAAAAAATAGTAAACTTTTTTTTCGGTGTAGGACACAGAATTCATTTATCGAATTCTCTCTTTCGAATTCTTTCTTGGAATAAATTGCAAAGTTTATTGCTAACAAAAGAAAAAACAAGTATATACGGCCGTAAGTTAGGCCAGGCCGAAGCTTATGGACCCTCCACCATGGATTGCGTAGAAACTTTTTCTAAACACTGCCATCCACAATCGAATTACTTAAGTTGCGGTAACGCTTGCCGATGGCGAGGTATCTTAAAACCTCCTAACACCATCTTCTAAATTTTATGTAAGTCCATACGTGGTATATATTAAATCAAAAAAGATCGATCCAATACGTATATAATTCAGTTTGACAAAGTAGACATAAAATTTTGACAAAATTTTCTACAGAAATAAAATTTTAACAAAATTTTCTATAGAAATAAAATTTTCACAAAATTTTCTATAGAAATAAAAATTTTAACAAAATATTCTATAGAAAGAAAATATTGACAAAAATTTCTACAGAAATAAAATTTTAACAAAATTTTCTATAGAAATAAACTTTTGACAAAATTTTCTATAGAAATAAAATCTTGGTAGATTATTTGTGGCTCGAGTGGCAACCATGATTATGAACCGAATAAAATTTGAACAAAATTTTCTATAGAAATAAAATTTTGACAAAATTTTCTATAGAAATAAAATTTTGAAAATGATGAAAATTTTATTATGAACCGAATAAAATTTTAACAAAATTTTCTCTAGAAATAAAATTTTGACAAAATTTTCTATAGAAATAAAATTTTGACAAAATTTTCTATAGAAATAACATTTTGGTAGATTATTTTTGGCTCGAGTGGCAACCATGATTATGAACCGATATAGACCAATTTTTGTGTGATTGGACCAATTTTGGTATGGTTGTTAGCGTTCCTAATTTGAACCGGATCGGATGAATTTTGCTCCTCCAAGAGGCTCCGAAGGTCAAATCTGGAGAACGTTTTATATGGGGGCTATATATAATTATGGACCGATATGGACCAATTTTTGCATGGTTGTTAGAGACCATATACCAACATCATGTACCAAATTTCAGCCGGATCGGATGAAATTTGCTTCTCTTTGAGGCTCCGCAAGCCAAATCTGGGGATCGGTTTATATGGAGGTTATATATAATTATGGACCGATGTGGACCAATTTTTGCATGATTATTAGAGACCATATACCAACACCGTGTACCTAATTTCAGCCGGATCGGATGAAATATGCTTCTCTTAGAGGCTCCACAAACCAAATCTGGGGATCGGTTTATATGGGGGCTATATATAATTAAGTACCGATATGGACCAATTTTTGCATGGTTGTTAGAGACCATATATCAACATCATGTACCAAATTTCAGCCGGATCGGATGAAATTTTCTTCTCTTTGAGGCTCCGCAAGCCAAATCTGGGGATCGGTTTATATGGGGGCTATATATAATTATGGACCGATGTGTACCAATTTTTGCATGGTTGTTAAAGACCATATACCAACACCATGTACCAAATTTCAGCCGGATCGGATGAAATTTGCTTCTCTTTTAGGCTCCGCAAGCCAAATCTGGGGATCGGTTTATTTGTGGGCTATATATAATTATGGACCGATGTGGACCAATTTTTGCATGGTTGTTAGAGACCATATACCAACAGCATGTACCAAATTTCAGCCGGATCGGATGAAATATGCTTCTGTTAGAGGCTCCACAAGCCAAATCTGAGGGTCCCTTTATATGGGGGCTATACGTAAAAGTGGACCGATATGGCCCATTTTCAATACCACCCGACCTACATCGATAACATCTACTTGTGCCAAGTTTCAAGTCGATAGCTTGTTTCGTTCGGAAGTTAGCGTGATTTCAACAGACGGACGGACGGACATGCTTAGATCGACTCAGAATTTCACCACGACCCAGAATATATATACTTTATGGGGTCTTAGAGCAATATTTCGATGTGTTACAAACGGAATGACAAAGTTAATATACCCCCATCCTATGATGGAGGGTATAAAAAGACCGATTAAATACGTATATAATTAGGTTTAAAGTTTCTATAGAAATAAAATTTTGAAAAAAATTTTCTGTAGAAATAACATTTTGACAAAGTTTTCTATTGAAATAAAATGTTGGCAAAATTTTCTGTAGAAATACAATTTTGACAAAATTTTCTATAGAAATAAAATTTTGACAAAATTTTCTATAGAAATAATATTTTGACAAAATTTTCTATAGAAATAATATTTTGACAAAATTTTCTATAGAAATAAAATTTTGACAAAATCTTCTATAGAAATAAAATTTTGACAAAATTTTCTATAGAAATAAAATTTTGACAAAATTTTCTATAGAAATAAAATTTTGTCAACATTTTCTATAGAAATAAAATTTTGACAAAATTTTCTATAGAAATAACATTTTGACAATGTTTTCTATAAAAATAAAATTTTGGTAGATTATTTTTGGCTCGAGTGGCAACCATGATTATGAACCGATATGGACAAATTTTTGTGTGATTGGGGATCGGCTATATATAACTATAGACCGATATTGACCAATTTTGGCATGGTTATTAGCGACCTTATGCTAACACCACGTTGCAAATTTCATCCGGATCGGATGGATTTTGCTCCTCCAGGAGGCTCCGGAGATCAAATCTGGGGAACGATTTTTATGGGGGACCGATATAGACCAATTGTTGCGTGTTTCTTAGAGACCACATTCTAACACCATGTTCCAAATTTCAACCGGATCGGATGAATTTTGCTCCTCTAAGAGGCTCCGGAGGTCAAATCTGGGGATCGGTTTAGATGGGGGCTATATATATATATATATATATATATATATATATATATATATATATATATATATATATATATATATATATATAGGCCGATGGGGGCCTATATATATATATATATATATATATATATATATATATATATATATATATATATATATATATATATATATATATATATATATATATATATATATATATATATATATATATATATATATATATATATATATATATATATATATATATATATATATATATATATATATATATATATATATATATATATATATATATATATATATATATATATATATATAATATATATATATATATATATATATATAAATATATATATATATATATATATATATATATATATATATATATATATATATATATATATATATATATATATATATATATATATATATATATATATATATATATATATATATATATATATATATATATATATATATATATATATATATATATATATATATTTATATATATATATATATATATATATATATATATATATATATATATATATATATATATATATATATATATATATATATATATATATATATATATATATATATATAATATATATATATATATATATATATATATATATATATATATATATATATATATATATATATATATATATATATATATATATATATATATATATATATATATATATATATATATATATATATATATATATATATATATATATATATATATATATATATATATATATATATATATATATATATATATATATATATATATATATATATATATATATATATATATATATATATATATATATATATATATATATATATATATATATATATATATATATATATATATATATATATATATATATATATATATATATGGGCATGGTCATTAGAGAACATATACCAACACCATGTACCAAATTTCAGCCGGATCGGATGAAATTTGCTTCTCTTAGAGGATCCGCAAGGCAAAACGGGGGATCGGTTTATATGGGGGCTATATGTAATTATGGACCGATATGAACCAATTTCTGCACGGTTGTTAGAGACCATATACTAACACCATGTACCAAATTTCAGCCGGATCGGATGCAATTTGTTTCTCTTAGACCAATAGCAAACCAAATTTGGGGGGTCCGTTTATATGGGGGCTATACGTAAAAGTGGACGTATATGAACCAATTTCTGCATAGTTGTTAGATACCATATAGTAACAACATGTACCAAATTTCAGCCGGATCGGATGAAATTTGCTTCTCTTAGAGGATCCGCAAGGCAAAACGGGGGATCGGTTTATATGGGGGCTATATGTAATTATGGACCGATATGAACCAATTTCTGCACGGTTGTTAGAGACCATATACTAACACCATGTACCAAATTTCAGCCGGATCGGATGCAATTTGTTTCTCTTAGACCAATAGCAAACCAAATTTGGGGGGTCCGTTTATATGGGGGCTATACGTAAAAGTAGACGTATATGAACCAATTTCTGCATAGTTGTTAGATACCATATAGTAACAACATGTACCAAATTTCAGCCGGATCGGATGAAATTTGCTTCTCTTAGAGCCAACGCAAGCCAAATTTGGGGGTCCGTTTATATGGGGGCTATACGTAAAAGTAGACCGATATGGCCCATTTGCAATACAATCCGACCTACATCAATAACAACTACTTGTGCCAAGTTTCAAGCTGATAGCTTGTTTCGATCGGAAGTTAGCGTGATTTCAACAGAAGGACGGACGGACGGAGGGACATGCTCAGGTCGACTCAGAATTTCACCACGACCCAGAATATAGATACTTTATGGGGTCTTAGAACAATATTTCGATGTGTTACAAACGGAATCACAAAGTTAATATACCCCCATCCTATGGTGGGGTGTATAACAATTGCTCTAACGTCGATTTCAAACATTTTAGAAATAGAATTTTTTTTATACCACACACCATTTTCCTTTTGCCTGAATTGACTTCAGTTTTCATATTTCTCTTTCCTCTTACAATTTCTCCTGTCAATTCTATCTGAGTTGCTATGATTGATTGAATGCTTGCAATGTCATATTTACTCTGGTTGACTAATTGCTTATTAATTACGTTAACACTTTGTCAAGGAAATGAATTTAACCTTTTCGTCCAATCAAACATATAAACATTGCTAACGCATATGACCCAGGGGTTATTAGGTAAGCACGTTAAAGTGTACAGTGATTCGCAGGAAAACAATTTTGTTTTCAGTTATATCAAGTTTATAATTTATATACATTTTTCTATTAAATATACTCAAAAAAATTTTATAATACCTAAAAAATACCTAAACAACAGAACTCTTTCAAACTACAATTATTATAAAGAACAAAAAAGAAAAGTAAAGGAAACTGTCCTCTAATCTAAATCTGAAACGTGGGAGGAATTGGGAAAGTATATGGAAGAAACTATAACCAGAACCAAAAACTCTTTTATAGGACCTTAGAAAATCTCAGAAGACCAAAGGAGTGTCCCATTAAATTATTCGCAGTAAAGAGGGACAGCTATTGAGGGATGATAAGATGATAATGGCCCGTTGGAGAGAGTATTTCAACGAACTTCTTAATGGTGGGAGCTCGCCCGCTACAGAACAACACAACCCCAAGAAGATGATGATGATACAAACAAATTGGGAAAGGTAACGGGACATGATGGTATAGCCCCAGAACTGTTGAAATATATGGGTGAATCGGGTGAAGAAATGCTTGTGGAAGTAATGAATGCAGCGTGCAACTGGCAGTTAGCCATTATCAACCCCATATTCAAAAAGGGACATAATCAACTTTGTCAGAACCATAGAGGGACATCACTTCTATCGGTGAATGGGAAAATCGACTCCAGAATTTTGACAAGTAGATTTAGGAGTGAAGTCGATAATTAGCATGAAGAGGAACAGTTTGGCTTTAAACCCTACAGGAGAACCCAAGACTTGATATTCTCAATGAGGCAATTATCAAAACAAGTATATATGGCCGTAAGTTCAGCTAGGCCGAAGCTTATGTACCCTCCACCATGGATTGCGTTGAAACTTCTACTCAAAACTGTCATCCGAATTACTTGGGTTGCAGCAACACTTGCCGATGGCAAGGTATCTAAAACTTTCTAACACCGTCTTCTAAATTACAAGGTAGTCCATACGTGGTATATATTAAACTAAACAAGTATATACAGCAGTAAGTTCGGCCGGGCCGAATCTTAAATACCCACCACCATGAACCAAATATTAGGGTTTCTTTTGAAATTTCAGGAGGGCTTGAGGACTTGTGGACACTTCCCGAAGATAAATTTAAAGATTCCACCTATGAGGACTATATCAGATTCTGGATTTATAAGAACCATTTTTGTTTGAGTTTTAGAGGAATTATTAACATCTTTGTAAGTGCGCAAGAAAATTATAAAAAAAAACGTCTTGATTTGAAATCTTAAATCTGTAGATTTTCACCCGAGAAGTAAAATCTGGAAATTTTACATTGAGTTTCAAGCAATTTTCATGATCAGTGCGCCCTCAAGAAGTGAAGTCGGTCTATATGGAGGCATTACCAAATGGACCGATAAAAACTTAATCCGAGCCTAAAATACAAGAATATTTACAATTTCAGGCAAATAGGGTAAAAACTACGGTTTCTAGAAACCCAAGGAGTTAAATCGGGAGATTGTTCTTATGGGGGCTATACTAAAATATAGACCGATACTCACCGTTTTCAGCTCACCCCTTTATGGCCCGAAAATACCTCTAGATTTCCAATTTCAGGCAAATTGGATAAAAACTTCGGATTCTAGAAGCCTAAGAAGTAAAATCGGGATATTGGTCTATATGGGGGCTATACCAAAACATGGACCGATACTCACCATTTGTGGCACACCTCTTTATGGACCTAAAATACCTATAAATTTCCAATTTCAGGCAAATTGTATATAAACTACAGATTCTATAAACCCAAGATGTACAATCGGGAGATCGGTCTATATGGGGGCTATACCAAAACATAGAACGATACGGACCATTTTGGGCACACCTATTGATGGTCCTCAAGCACATCTAGATTTTAAATTTCAGGCAAATTGGATAAAAACTACGGCTTCTATAAGCCCAAGACCCCAAATCGGGAGGTCGGTTTATATGGGGACCATACCAAAACATGGACCGATGCTCACAAGTTTTGGCACACCTCTTTACGGTTCTAAAGTACCTCTCGATTTCCAATTTCAGGTAAATTGGATAAAAATTGCGCTTACTATAAGCCCAAGAAATAAAATCGGGAGATCGGTCTATATGGGGGCTATACCAAAATATGGACCGATACTCACAATTTTTGGCGCACGTCTTTGTGGTCTTACAATACCTCTCGATTTCCAATTTCAGGTAAATTGAATAAAAACTGCGGTTTCTATAAGCCCAAGAAGTAAAATCGGGAGATCGGTGTATATGGGGGCTATACCAAAACATGGACCGATACTCACCATTTTTGGCACACCTCTTTATGGTCATAAAATACCCTTAGATTTAAAATTTCAGGCAAATTGGATAAAAACTACGATTTCTATAAGCCCATGACCCCAAATCGGGAGGTCGGTTTATATGGGGACTATATCAAAACCTTAACCGATATAGCCCATCTTCGAACTTTACCTGCCTGCAGACAAAAGACGAGTTTGTGCAACATTTCAGCACGATTGCTTCATTATTGAAGACTGTAGCGTGATTACAACAGACAGCCAGAAAGACAGACAGACAGACGGACATTGTTATATCATCTTAGAATTTCTCCCTGATCAAGAATATATATTCTTTATATAGCCGGAAATCGATATTTCAATGTGTTAGAAACAGAAGGACAAACTTATTATACCCCGTCACCATTCTATGGTGGTGGGTATAAAAAGGCCGATTAAATACGTATATAATTAAGTTTGATAAAATTTTTTATAGAAAAAAAATTTGACAAAAGTTTCTATAGAAATAAAATTTTGACAAAATAAAATTTTGACATTTTCTATAGAAGTAAAATTTGGACAACATTTTCTATAGAAGTTAAATTTGGACAACATTTTCTATAGAAACAAATTTTTTTTTTATAGAAATAAAATTTTGACGAAATTTTCTATAGAAATAAAATTTTGACAAAAACAAAAATTTTGACAAAATTTTCTATAGAAATAAAATTTTGGTAGATTATTTTTGGCTCGAGTGGCAACCATGATTATGAACCAATATGGACCAATTTTTGTGTGATTGGGGATCGGCTATATATAACTATAGACCGATACGGACCAATTTTGGCATGGTTGTTAGAGCCCACATAATAATTTGGCTTGCGGAGCCCCATGGAGGAGGTGTTAGAATGTGGTCTCTAACAACCATGCAAAAATTGGTCCACATCGGTCCATAATCATATATAGCCCCCATATAAACCGATCCCCAGATTTGGCTTGCGGAGCCTCTAAGAGAAGCAAATTTCATCCGATCCGGCTGAAATTTGGTACGTGGTGTAAGTATATGGTCTCTAATAACTGTGCAAAAATTGGTCCACATCGGTTCATAATTATATATAGCCCCTATATAAACCGATCCCCAGATTTGATCTCCGGAGCCTCTTGGAGGAGCAAAATTCATCCGATCCGGTTGAAATTTGCAACGTGGTGTTAGCATAAGGCCGCTAATAACCATTCCAAAATTGGTCCATATCGGTCTATAGTTATTTATAGCCGATCCCCAATCACACAACAATTTGTCCATATCGGTTCATAATCATGGTTGCCACTCGAGCCAAAAATAATCTACAAAAATCTTATTTTTATAGAAAACATTATCAAAATGTTATTTCTATAGAAAATTTTGTCAAAATTTTATTTCTATAGAAAATTTTGTCAAAATTTTATTTCTATAGAAAACTTTGTCAAAATTTTACTTCTATAGAAAATGTTTTCAAAATTTTATTTGGTCAAAATTTTATTTCTATAGAAACTTTAAACTTATATTAACTTTAAACTTATATACGTATTTAATCGGTCCTTTTTAGTTTAATATATACCACGTATGGACTATGTGGTATATATTACGGTGTTAGGAAGTTTTAAGATACCTTGCCATCGACAAGTGTTACCGCAACCCAAGTAATTCGATTGTGGGTGACAGTCTTCAGTAGAAGTTTCTACGCAATCCATGGTGGAGGGTACATAAGCTTCGGCCTGACGGAAGTTACGGTCGTATATACTTGTTGAATTTTCGTTTTGCCAAGTCTATAATTTGAATTTCTTCTATCGGCCATGCACTCTGAAACATTTGAAAATATTTGAATTCTCATCAAATTCACACATTTATCAAGCGTTCTTTTTCATTGTATTTTATTATGCTTTTTTGTCGTATTTATTTCTTTTAAACAAAATTCTACTAAAACATACATCTACCATCGAATTACTTTTTCTGTATTAACGGCAATACAAACCGCAGACTACATACCGTAACATTTTCTACAACTGTTGAATATTCCTTGAATTTGAAGAAATGGTCCGCCGGTGTGAATTTTGGGAAAAATGTGGTCCAAAATAAAATTTCGCAAAGCTGATCCCCATCCACTGTGACTCTATACACATTTCCTTAATATTTGTAAACAATAGTAATCATGTGTGTGTGTGCGTGGGTGTTCCTTTTCTCTGGCAGTCCTAATTGAAATGTAATTACGGTTTTATACACGGTACTACAAATGTAAGAGTTTGGTGTTTTTCCTTTCACTTCACTCGCGAGGTGGCAAGGTGGTATTTAGATTTGTTTGTGTTTTGGGGGTAATGTTTTGTGATTTGGAAATCCAAATATTTAACTCAAATATAGTAAAAGATTTTTGTTAGTTTAATTATGGGATTTCTTGTTGACGATAGTTTCCGAAACTAGTAAAGGTAAACATATCAAATATTCTTGAATGTTAATAGAAGTCCTCAAAAAGTTTACTTTGGTTGCCTAGTTCTGTTAGAAGTGTAGAAATTTCAAAGAACAACGTACGCTTAAGCAAAGTTAAGTAAAAGTTTTATGGGTTTCTTATAATTATAAAGTAGTTATAACGCACTAGGTGAATGACTCTTTTACCAAAGTAACTTTCAATTAGGATTTAGGATTGTTCTGCAGGAAATAGGTAATGGGTACGAAAATAGAAACTATAGGGAATTACTTCAAAGTTAATGTGGTTTCTTTAAATCTAAGTTTGAAGCAAAATGTGTAATTTGTTTAACAACAAACCAGACGAAGAAAAGTGTTTAAATTTCAAGTATGTTCAGAAAAAGTTAAAAAATTCCTCCCCTATTTGACTATAACACTTGCATTTGAAAAAATTGTAATAAATTTCTAATATTAAAGTCTCCATAGACAAACAAGTGAGTAAAGTAGAAAGTCGGGCGGGGCCGACTATTTTATATCCTAAACAGTAGGGGTGGTTTAGGATAAAGATAAGCATTTGTGAGATATCATTGAAATTCGTTTGGGAGATAAAATGTAGTTCCATATTTATAAAAATTAAGGGGCACATGTTTATGGGAGCTCTATCTCACTCTGAACAGGGTTTTTATTAACCACCAACCCTACCATAAACGTACGATTGAAAGCATGGCATGTAATTCAACCTATCAAAGCCAGAAGAAAATGCATCACTATATCTGAATTTTCATTTTGCTACAAGTCGCAATTTGCACCAATTTCCCTTTGGGGTATTTCAATTTGTTTAAACGTAATCATGACATGATATGAATTGCAACCACGGTTGCCACAGTTGGTAGAATTCTACCAATAATCACAAATATTTTACTCTTTGGTAGATTTGTAGAATTGTAGAAATTTTGACAAAATGTTCCATAGAAATGAAATTTTGACAAAATTTTCTATAGAAAAACAAAATTTACAAAATTTTCTACAAAAATAAAATTTTGACAAAATTTTCTACAAACTAAAATTTTGACAAAATTTTCTATCTAAATAAAATTTTGACAAAATTTTCTATGAAAATACAATTTTAAAAAATTTTTTATAGAAATAAAATTTTGAAAAAATTTTCTATAGAAATAAACTTTTTACAAAATTTTCTATAGAAATAAAATATTGAAAAAATTTTCTGTAGAAATAAAATTTTGACATTTTGAGATTTTGATTTTACAAAATTTGCTACAAAAATAACATATTTTACAAAATTTTCTATATAAATAAAATTTTGACAAAATTTTCAATAGAAATAAAAGTTTGAAAAAAATTTCAATAGAAGTAAAATTTTGACAACATTTTCTATAAAAATAAAATTTAAACAAAATTTTCTATAGAACAAATTTGACAAAATTTTCTACAGATATAACATTTCTTTACAAAATTTTTTATATCAATAAAATTTTGACACAACTTTCTATATAAATAAAATTTTGACACAATTTTCTATATACGAGGGCAGTTCGGAAAGTTCTTAGCCTCAGCACAAAAAGCGCGGTATAAACAGAATAAAGTTAAGTGTTTTGGAAACTTCCATCTCTGTTATGAACACATGTTAAAGTTTGTTTCGATCTGGCAACTCCTTCATATAGGAACAGGTGTTCAAAACAGACGCATCCGCATTTTTTTACAATGAAAAAATTAGAAATGCGTGCTGTCATTAAATATTTACATAAAGAAAGTATATCGGGACAAGAAATTCATAATTATATGGTGAATGTGTTAGGTGAAAGTGCTCCTTCATATGCAACAGCAAAAAATTGGATTGCTGAATTTAAACGTGGTCGTACAAGCATTGAAGAAGAACCACGTAGTGGACATCCAAAAACAGCAACAGCAACAGAAATTGTAGCCAAAGTGCATGATATGGTATTAAATGATCGACGAATAAAATTGCGTGAAATTGCTAATATCATGGGCATCTCAAATGACTGAGTCCATTTAATTTTGCATGAAGAATTGCAGATGAAAAAGCTTTCTGCAAGATGGGTACCGCATTTGTTAACAGTCGATCAAAAACGCATAAGAATGAACATTTCTCAACCTTGTTTGGATCGGTTTAAGCGAAATAAAATGTATTTTAAGCGTCATTTTATAACTGTTGATGAGACATGGATCCACCACTATATTACAAAGACAAAAGAACAATCCGAACAATGGACTGAAGCTGGAGGAAGTGCCCCAAAGAAGGCAAAAACAATTTAATCGGCTGGTAAGGTTATGGCAAGTCACTTTTACTTGTTTCCAAATCTAAAAAAATTTCTTGCTGGCAAGCGTTTTACCTCAAATGAAGATGCAATTACAGTTGTAAACCACTATTTTGAAGACCTTGAGAAAAACTATTTTAATCAAGGGATAGAATTGCTAGAGAAGCGTTGGACTAAGTGTATTGAAGTTTCAGGAGATTATGTTATATTGAAAAATAAAAACATTTTTGAAAAACTATCTATTCTCTTTCATTGATAGGCTAAGAAGTTTCCGAACCGCCCTCGTAAACAAAAATTTTGACAAAATTTTCTATATAAATAAAATCTTGACAAAATTTTCAATAAAAATAAAATTTTCACAAAATTTTCTACAGAAATAAAATTTTGACAAAATTTTCTATAGAAATAAAATTTTGACAAAATTTTCAATAAAAATAAAATTTTTACAAAATTTTCTATAGAAATCAAATTTAGACAAAATTTTCTATAGAAATACAATTTTTGACAAAATTTTTTATATAAATAAAATAATGACAAAATGTTCTATAGACATGAAATTTAGACAAAATTTTCTACAGAAATAAATTTTTTGACAAAATTTTCTATATAAATAAAATAATGACAAAATGTTCTATAGAAATGAAATTTAGACAAAATTTTCTACAGAAATAAAATTTTGACAAAATTTTCTACAGAAATAAAATTTTGACAAAATTTTCAATAAAAATAAAACTTTGACAAAATTGTCTAAAGAAATAAAATTTTGACAAAATGTTCTATAGAAATGAAATTTAGACAAAATTTTCTATAGAAATACAATTTTTGACAAAATTTTCTATATAAATAAAATAATGACAAAATTTTCTATAGAAATAAAATTTTGACAAAATTTTCTCTATAAATAAAATTTTGACAAAATTTTCAATAAAAATAAAATTTTGACAAAATTGTCTAAAAAAATAAAATTTTGACAAAATGTTCTATAGAAATGAACTTTAGACAGAATTTTCTATAGAAATAAAATTTTTGACAAAATTTTCTATAGAAATACAATTTTTGACAAAATATTCTATATAAATAGAATAATGACAACATTTTCTACAGAAATAAAATTTTGACAAAAGTCTCTATAGAAATAAAATTTTAACAAAATTTTCTATAGAAATAAAATTTAAAAAAAAATTCTACAGATATAACATTTTTACAAAATTTTCTATAGAAATATATAAAATTATTTGATAAGAAAATTTTATTTTTTATTAAACTTCTAAAATTGAGAAATATGTACAGACTCCATATTTTATTTTTTAGTTGTCACAATTATTATTTCGAAGCCTACTCTATTTAAACCAGGCAGTATGTGACAAAATTTTCTGTGGAAATAAAATTTTTAAAAAAAATTCTGTAGTAATAAAATGTTGGCAAATTTTCTATAGAAATTCAATTTTTACAAAATAATAAATAAATCAAATAAATAAAAAAATTTTGAGAAAATTTTGTATAGAAAAAAATTATACAGAAAGAAAATTTTGAAAAAAAATCCTATAAAAAAATTGACAAAATTTTCTATATCAAAAAAAAATTTTGACAAAATTTTCTATAGAAATAAATTTTTGCAATATAAGACATTTTGGTTTGTGTAAAATTTTCTCCAAATTTTTTGGTTCAAGTGGCAACGTGCAAAAAGTGACGCCCTCCTTCCCTTTGGAATTTATAAGAAGTGAATCGAACAGCCACAATTGTCGTATTAGGATTCAAATTTCTGTCCTAGCTATCGAAAGCTTCAGTTAGACCCATGCGATTCATTTTGGTTTCCAAAATTAACAAAGTCAATTTCTGGTCATAAGCTTCAATCGTAGAAAAGACGTCGAAAAGCCTATCCTTCTGTGTATTGAGTTAAAATAATTAACACTTTTCCAATATGTTGCTACTCTTTTGTAGGTTAAGTACTTATCGGAGCATACTTGTATTTCTACAAAGTTATAACATATCATTATCGAATCACTGTTGCAAGCTTATATTCGCCTTCAGATAACACTCAATAGCATAACTTTCATGAATAAAATTTTCTGTTCTGTAACATTTACCTTACTCTCACTCATCGCTAAATTATTCGAAACAAAAAAACAAAAGATTTATTTTATCAAAGGAAATACCCCAAGGTTATGCATATAATAATGATTTCTTTTTATGTCAATAAATAATTAAAATCCATAACCATCATTAAAATGTAAACATTTACCATATGTGTAAAATAAAAATCCCTATTCCCTTCCCCCCACCCCGCACTGATAGGTCTTTAGTAATCACAAAAACCACCTGTGTTTTTGTTTGTCGTTTGGTTATGATTTTATGTTGAAGTGCATAAACGAGTTATGGTCACAACAAAAAATTACATTCATAAAAAAACACATAGCAACAAAAGGATAAAAACAAAAAAATTCCATGTAATTTGTCATCATAAAAACGATGAAGAAACTCATAAAAATTTATTACTCACAGCAATTTGGATACGTATAGTTATTTGGTGGGTTTGCTGACGCTTGCATTTTACATTATAAAAAATGTTATTTATATTAAAAAGACCACTAAGAACGGTCGGAGCCGAAAATGTTAAAGGGTGATATGGTCAAAATTTGGTCAATATAAACTTGACGTATTTCTTTCAATTTTGCATTTAAAAACCTGAACACCCCTCATTTTGAAGGTGTGTGTAGAATGTTGCTCCTATTGTGATTTTGGAATTCACTCTTCAGTTGTCAAAATGCCGTCCAAGCACGAAGAGTAGCGTATCAAAATTTTGCTCGCGCATCGCGAAAATCCGAGCTACTCGCACGCAAAATCGCTAAAAGTTGCCAAATCAACCGTTACAAATGTAATTAAAGTGTTTGGGGAACGTTTGTCGACAGGAAGGATCCAGGGAGTCTGGATCGGGGGGAAATCGATAACCGGAAGCCGCTGAGACGACAAAGAGAGTTGCCGGTAGTTTCAAGCGAAACCCTAACCTCTCTCTCCGAGATGCCGCAAATAAGCTGGGTGTATCGTCTACAACCGTGCATCGAGCCAAAAAACGAGCCGGACTATCGACTTACAAGAAGGTAGTGACTCCAAATCGCGATGATAAACAATATACGACGGCCAAAGCGCGATCCCGGAGGCTGTACACGACAATGCTGACGAAGTTTGACTGCGTGGTAATGGACGACGAAACCTACGTCAAAGCCGACTACAAGCAGCTTCCGGGACAGGAATTTTATACGGCAAAAGGAAGGGGAAAGGTAGCAGATATTTTCAAGCACATAAAACTGTCAAAGTTCGCAAAGAAATATCTGGTTTGGCAAGCCATCTGTACCTGTGGTTTGAAACGCAGCATTTTCATAGCTTCCGGGACTGTCAACCAAGAAATTTACGTGAAAGAGTGTGAATAAACGTCTGCTGCCTTTCCTGAAGAAACACGGTTGTTCCGTACTGTTTTGGCCGGATTTGGCATCTTGCCATGACGGTAAAAAGGCCATGGAGTGGTACGCCGCCAACAACGTGCAGGTGGTTCCCAAGGACAAGAACCCTCCCAACACGCCAGAGCTCCGCCCAATTGAGAAATACTGGGCTATTGTCAAGCGGAACCTAAAGAAGACCAAAAAAACTGCTAAGGACGAGCAGCAGTTCACGGAAAACTGGCTTTCTGCGGCGAAGAAGGTGGACAAGGTGGCTGTACAAAATCTGATGGCAGGTGTCAAGCGTGAGGCCCGGCAATTCGGATTTGGAAAAGCGAAAGCCTAACTGAATATTTTTCCTGAGTTTTATACTAATTGAACATGAAAAAGAAATTTAATTTGATTTTTTAAATAAACGATTTCAACGATTTACACGCGTTTTCCCTTGACCAAATTTTGACCGTATATCCCTTTACAGTGAAAAAACTAAAATTTGTCGATTTACTGAAATTTTAGGGGGAACTAAGTACATACCTTGAAACAATTACACTTTTCCAATTTACTGAGGATGTGGGGTAGGTTATACTGTGATATTCGGATGGGAAGAGGGACGTCTACACAATATACGATATATCATTTTTCGATGTGTGGACTGGGACGAAGACCTCCTCTAAAACTGAAATTTACCAAGGCTGTAGGGGTTGGTTATGACATCAATATGGTGTATTTGAGTTTTGGGTATTTGGACGGGAACCATCTCCTGGCCCCACACTATGAAACTTGAACGAAAGTTTACAGATTTTTTTTGCAATTAGCAGAGAAAGTGACGTCCCTTAAAAAAAATACAGCAAAATCTAACCTTCTCCGATTTACTTGAATTTTGGAGAAGATGATTAAATTTAGACGGGGTACATGATTTTTCGATGTCTGGTTGGGGAAGGGGAATAGTGAAGTTGGGTAGTTTGTGAAATGAATATAGGGTACGAGAATTTACGATATCTGGTCGGGGGGAGCGAAGAAGGGGGGTTCTATTTTGCCCGATTTTTTGAAAATATAAAGTAGAGGATTGTCGATAAATGGGAACTCGGTACATAATTTTATGGTTTTTTCCACAGGCTTCTGCCAGACTTTTTTAAGTAAAAAACTTAAATGTGCATGAAGACACCGTGGTGCAATGGTTAGCATGCCCGCCTTGCATACACAAGGTCGTGGGATCGATTCCTGCTTCGACCGAACACCAAAAAGTTTTTCAGCGGTGGATTATCCCACCTCAGTAATGCTGGTGACATTTCTGAGCGTTTCAAACCTTCTCTAAGTGATTTCACTGCAATGTGGAACGCCGTTCGGACTCGGCTATAAAAAGGAGGTCCCTTGTCATTGAGCTTAACATGAAATCGGGCAGCACTCAGTGATAAGAGAGAAGTTCACCAATGTGGTATCACAATGGACTGAATAGTCTAAGTGAGTAACCTAACCTACATGAAGTTGACAGGCAACGCAGAGGGTGCTTCATTTTCCGTATATATTTTTGGTAAACTCATATTCTCCGTGTCCAACACTTTAACAAATGTTAATATGGTCAATTTTTAAGTACTTTTACTTTTTCCGATTTACTGGACGGTATGTTGAGGAGAAGTATACCTCCCCTTGAAAAACGCTTGAAATTCACAGGAAGGAAAGAAGATTGTTCACCGATTTGAATACAGAACAATTAAAAAAAATGGTTCAAAGGGAAACACCACCTACCCGACATTTGTTAAGCCGATCGTTTTACATCTGCATAACCGCCATATTTCTGTATATAAACGAAAAATCAAGTAGTCCGATTTTTTTTAAACCATGGAGTGATTAATCAGTACTTCAGTTTTTGTGCCAGACTTACCCTGACCCTACTTTTTAAAAGAGTTCAAATCTTTTCGAATTTGTTTTCAGATCGAAGGATATGGTTGACTAAGTTAACGAAAATATGCTTCGGGAAGCTCAGCGAAGCGGGCCGGGTTACTCCAGTCTATTATAAATTATATTCCAAAGAATTCAAAACGGGAGATCGGTATATATGGGGACTGTGTCAAAATATGGACCGATATAAATCAAGTGCGACATAGGTCTTTGTCGACCTAAAAGGTCATAGATTTCGAACATCAGGCAAATGGTATACAAATTGCAGTGTTTAGTAGAAATCAAATAAGGAAATTTGTCTACAAAATATGAAAAGATTCACACCATATTCGTCGCATATAAAACACCTCTAGATTTTTAATTTCAGGCAAAATGGACCGCAACATATTGCGGTGTTTCGAAGACTAGAAGTCAATGTCGGGGGTATAACATAACATGCGGGTACAACATAACATGGATCGGCATACCTATACGTGAACATATTTCCACATTTTAAATTTCAATCAAATCGTTTTAAAATTGTCCAAGAAGTCAAATCGGGATATTGGTCTATATGAGGCATTAACAAACCTATAAACCATTATAAAGGGTTATACGGTCAAAATTTGGTCAAGGGAAAACGCGTGTAAATCGGTGAAATCGTTTATTTAAAAAATCAAATTAAATTTCTTTTTCAAGTTCAATTAGTATAAAATTCAGGAAAAATATTCAGTTAGGCTTTCGCTTTTCCAAATCCGAATTGCCGGGCCTCACGCTTGACACCTGCCATCAGATTTTGTACAGGCAGCAGACGTTTATTCAACCACACTTTCACGTAAATTTCTTGGTTGACAGTCCCGGAAGCTATGAAAACGCTGCTTTTCAAGCCACAGGTACAGATGGCTTGCAAAACCAGATATTACTTTGCGAACTTTGACAGTTTTATGTGCTTGAAAATATCTGCTACCTTTCCCCTTCCTTTTGCCGTATAAAACTCATGTCCCGGAAGCTGCTTGTAGTCGGCTTTGACGTAGGTTTCGTCGTCCATTACCACGAAGTCAAACTTCGTCAACATCGTCGTGTACAGCCTCCGGGATCGCGCTTTGGCCGTCGTATTTTGTTTATCATCGCGATTTGGAGTCACTACCTTCTTATAAGTCGATAGTCCGGCTCGTTTTTTGGCTCGATGCACGGTTGTAGACGATACACCCAGCTTATTTGCGGCATCTCGGAAAGAGAGGTTAGGATTTCGCTTGAAACCACCGGCAACTCTCTTTGTCGTCTCAGCGGCTTCCGGTTTTCGATTTCCCCCCGATCCAGACTTCCTGGCTGTCGACAAACGTTCCCCAAACACTTTAATTACATTTGTAACGGTTGATTTGGCAACTTTTAGCGATTTTGCCAGCTTTGCGTGCGAGTAGCTCGGATTTTCGTGATGCGCGAGCAAAATTTTGATACGCTGTTCTTCTTGCTTGGACGGCATTTTGACAACTGAAGAGTGAATTCCAAAATCAAAGTAGGAGCAACATTCTACACACACACCTTCAAAATGAGGGGAGTTCAGGTTTTTTAAATGCAAAATTGAAAGAAATACGTCAAGTTTATATTGACCAAATTTTGACCGTATCACCCTTTATATATCATATTTAACACACCTATATGTGGACCTAATATATTTCTAGGTTTCCATTTCTCAAATAAAAATTGCGGGGTCTAAGCGCTCATGATTAGACTTGTGCGCGTGGTACGAAATTTTCGTGACATGCGTGATTCACGCTTGACCACGTGAGTCGTGAACAAAACTTAAACTAAATATCATGAATATTCGTGAGTGGGACTAAACAAAAATATGTCGTGCATGAGCGTGAGTTAAAATCAAATTCTGTTGGTGAATGTGCGTGAGTAGGTTAGGTAGAATGGCAGCCCGATATTTCAGGCTCACTTAGACTATTCAGTCCATTGTGATACCACAGTGGTGAACTTCTCTCTTATCATTGAGTGCTGCCCGATTCTATGTTAAGCTCAATGACAAGGGACCTGCTTTTTATAGCCGTGTCCGAACCGCTTTCCACATCGCAGTGAAACCACTTAGAGAAGCTTTGAAACACTCAGAAATGTCACCAGCATTGCTGAGGTGGGATAATCCACCGCTGAAAAACTTTTTGGTGTTTGGTCGAAACTGGGTTCGAACCCACGACCCTGTGTATGCAAGGCGGGCATGCTAACCATTTCACCACGGTGGCTCCCTGTGTGCGTGAGTAAAATTTCTTCGAAATCACTTTCACGAAACAATTCACGTTCACGACTGAACTCAAACTCAAACTCACAATCAAAATTAATATTCACGATAAAATTCAAGTTCACGGACCAATTCATGTTTACTCATGAGTAATTGCAGCGTCATGTCATGAGGTTTGTTGTGAATCATTGTCAATTGTCGTGTCACTTACATTGCTGTGAATCACTTCCGTCATTTCGTGAATAAAGATAATTTTTATTGTCCTGCTACGAAATTTTTCGTGAATCACGGGAATTGTCGTGAATCATGAAAAATGTGGTGAAGCTTTAAACGTTGTTCGTGCGTGAGTATGACTTTTCAGTTCGTGAATTCGTACAAAAATAATTCGTGAATATGCGTGAGAAAATTTTCACTCACATGCACACCTCTACTCAAAACCCTAAACTGAATGGTAAGTTTATATGGGGGCTACATTAAAACCGGGACCGATCACAAAAAAAAAATTCTGATTCAATCACGAAATTAATTGATCCAATTAATGTTTAAATTGAAATGTCTTCAAAACGATAGTATCAATTAAAAAATTAATTTAAAGTCAATTAAAAAATTAATTGATACTATTAATTTTTGTGATTAATTTTTGTTTCAATTAAAAAATTTGTTCAATCAATTAAATTTTTAATTGAATATTTTTTAAAACTCAGTTAAGAGTTTAATTGGACAATTTTTCGTAATTTTTTTATATATATAGCCCATCTTAACCTCTCAGCAAAAATGGCGACACCAAAAAAGTAATAAAAATTAACTTTGCCATTCCGTTTGTAACACATCAAAATATTGCTCTAAGACCCCATAAAGTATATATATTCTGGGTCGTGGTGAAATTCTGAGTCGATCTGAGCATGTCCGTCCGTCCGTCCGTCTGTTGAAATCACGCTAACTTCCGAACGAAACAAGCTATCGACTTGAAACTTGGTACAAGTAGTTGTTATTGACGTAGGTCATATGGTATTGCAAATGGGCCATATCGGTACACTTTTACGTATAGCCCCATATAAACGGACCCCCAAATTTGGCTTGCGATTGCTCTAAGAGAAGTAAATTTCATCCGATCCGGCTAAAATTTGGTACATGGTGTTAGTATATGGTCTCTAACAATCATGCATAAATTGGTCCATATCGGTCCACTTTTACGTATAGCCCCCATATAAACGGATCCCCAAATTTGGCTTGCGATTGCTCTAAAAAAAGCAAATTTCATCTAATCAGGCTGAAATTTGGTACATGGTATTAGTATATGGTCTCTAACAACCGTGCAAAAATTGGTCCGTATCGGTCCACTTTTACGTATAGCCCCCATATAAACGGACCCCCAAATTTGGCTTGCGATTGCTCTAGGAGAAGCAAATTTCATCCGATCCCGCTGAAATTTGGTACATGGTGTTAGTATATGGTCTCTAACAGCCATGCAAAAATTGGTCCACATCGGCCCATAACTATATATAGCTCCCATATAAACCCATCCCCGGATTTGGCTTGCGGAGCCTCTAAGAGAATCAAATTTCATCCGATCCGAAAGCTGAAATTTGGTACATGGTGTTGGTTTTTGTTCTCTAATGACCATGCAAAAATTGGTCCACATCGACCCATAATTATATATAGCCCCCATATAAGCCGATCCCTAGATTTAAACTCCGGAGCCTCTTAGAGGAGCAAAATTCATCCGATCCGGTTGAAATTTGGTACGTGGTGTTAGTATATGGTCTCTAACAACCATGCAAGAATTGGTCCATATCTGTCCATAATTATATATAGCCCCCATATAAATCAATCCCCTGATTTGATCTCCGGAGCCTCTTGGAGGAGCAAAATTCATCCGATCCGGTTGAAATTTGCAACGTGGTGTTAGTATAAGGCCCCTAATAACCATGCCAAAATTGATCCATATCGGTCTATAGTTATATATAGCCGATCCCCAATCACACAAAAATTGGTCCATATCGGTTCATAATCATGGTTGCCACTCGAGCCAAAAATAATCCACCAAAATTTTATTTTTATAGAAAACATTGTCAAAATGTTATTTCTATAGAAAATTTTGTCAATATTTGATTTCTATAGAAAATTTTGTCAACATTTTATTTCTATAGAAAATTTCGTCAAAATTTTATTTCTATAGAAAATTTTTTTCAAATTTTATTTCTATAGAAATTTTTTTTCCAAATTTTATTTTTATAGAAAATTGTGTCAGAATTGTACTTCTATAGAAAATGTTGTCAAAATTTTACTTCTATAGAAAATGTTGTCAAAATTTTATTTTGTCAAAATTTTATTTCTATAGAAACTTTAAACTTAATTATATACGTATTTAATCGGCCTTTTTTAGTTTAATATATACCACGTATGGACTATGTGGTATATATTACGATGTTAGGAAGTTTTAAGATACCTTGCCATCGGCTTCAGTAGAAGTTTCTACGCAATCCATGGTGGAGGCTACATAAGCTTCGGCCTGGCTGAACTTACGGCCGTATATACTTGTTATGATTTATAACGCTTGCCTGAAACGTTCAACCGGAATTTTTTTTCACCACTTCCGGATCCAAAAATTACATTTTCACTACTTTTTGGCGACGATTTCTGGGAATATATACTTTTAACGAGGATTGCCTTTTATACTTCGGTATTGAAGAACAAACACGTTATTGTTTTTCAAAATATTCCCCATTGGGATCTATACACTTTTGCATACCCAGCAAAAAAAATTGGAAGTTGTTCCACAAACATTTGTTTTAAAACCCATCCCAGGATCCCCAATCGAGTTTCCTCATCTTCCGATGCAGTCCTTTTGGACAAGTCCACAAACATTTCTTCTAAAGAGCATCGTGGGATCCCCCAATGATTTTTTTCCACTTCCGATGCAGTCCTTTTGGACAAGTGCACAAACATTTCTTCTAAAGCGCATCTTGGGATCCTCCAATGATTTGTTTCTATTTCCGATGCAGTCCTTTGGGACAAGTATTAGAAAGAACGCAATCAGGGTATTTTAAGTGCAAGTTTTGGACAATTAAATTTTAAAAATATACAAAACTAATAAAAAAAAAATTGAAAATTAATAAAAAGGTAAAAAAATAATAATAATAAAAAATAAATTTCATCCCCGCTGGCATTTGAACCTGTGCCGTTTGACTTTTTCGCTTCCGTGGAAGTTCTTTTGAGAAGATTTTGCAAATTACGAGAATTTGTAATTTTTTTGTTGATTTGTAATGAAAAAAATATATTTATACGAAAATATATGCCGAAAATAAAAAATAAAAAAATAAATGCATAACATAAAAAAATAATTTTTTTGAAAAATATTTAATAAAAAAATTGCCGCTGGTGAGATTTGAACCTGCGTTTCTTATTTTTTCGTTCATACTAATAAAGAACTTCTCGAGAAGCAATTAGAATGTTATTCCTTGGTGTCGTATTACAAACATACATACATTTGAATTGACCTTTCGACGCTTTATATTCAATGGCGTTTGTGGCTGAGTGTGCTAAGGCGTTCTGTTATGGTGCCAGCAAATCCAGGTTCAACCCCTGGTCGGAGCGAACAAGTGTTTCAAATTGTAAAAATTAGATAATAGGAAAATAATAGTGTAATAAAATAAATGGTTGAAAAAAAGTGAAATTGGTTGAATTTTTTTTTTTTTGCTTTTTAAATTTCTTCATTCAAATTAACTTCCAGGGCACAACTTCTAAAGTAATGCAAAGGATCCAAAAAGGAGTACTTCCGTCCTATGACAAGCCCGTGTAAAATTCATTGGAGATGATCCAAGTTTGCACTACTTCCGGATCACAGATTGGGGATCCAAACTACTATTTGGATGCTCTTTTTTTGCTGGGTACATGTGAACCAATTGTCGAAACACTTTTTTCAGAGTGATTGACGTATCTCAAAAACAAGCATTCTGAACGCATCAAACGCTTCTTCAGGTTGACCTCTTATTTTAGTTTGAAAATCACATTTTCTTTCTGTGTCTAGGCACCATGTGCAATACAAAATCATTTAGGTTTGTGGTGCCACTGGATGATTCTTGCTTTCCAGTTTTTTGCTGCTTTTTTTGTAAAATTTATTACAACAAATCAACTTTATTTCGCACGCCCTTATAAACAATTCATAGAACCCAAGCACCGAGATATGAAGCTTAGTAGCAAGTACTAACGAAAGACTTTTTGAAATGCATTTCTTACTAAGAGAGAGTTGGCAAATATGAATGAAGGTCCTATCATAGATCCTTACAATCATATTTAACCTCACGACTATGTACTATGGCCATTTGCAGTGCTTGGCAATCTCCAGGATATTCAAAGTCAAAACAGAAGTTGCTTGAAGTTGAAGTTACTCCTTATAACAACAACCCAAGAATTGAAGCACATAATACATAAATTCCATGCCGCATTGCGGCTTTTTTCTCCAGACATTTTATAGCGAATTAGAGGGGAAAAAGTGTTGTGTAAAACATACGTATTCAATAACGAAACGACGAAATGATACAAAAAAAGTGATATCAGCATAGGCAGCCATTTGCTGGAATATTTGCCCTTCAGGCAGTCAAAGTTGTGTGAATGACTTGGTCTAAAGCAAATACCGTGTATAGCAAGGGAAATAAAAATTCAGGAATGATTGTAATTAATGGTAAATAGTATTTCGAATATTTCTTAACCCTTTGGCTACCGATGTCCACTTCAGGGGACATTCGAAAACCACCCCTAACTATAACTTCCCACTTAGTTTTAATTCATTTCCCGATGTTATTTTATAGTAGAGTTTATAATCAAAATACACTATAAATATTTTACATATTGTTGGGAGGTCATTTGTACTAATGTGCGTCTCTATTAAATGTTCATTCATACACAAACTAATGTTGATATTATTTTACATTCTTCTTTGTATTTTTTTTTATCATATGTGGACTTTGTTATAGGCAAAATAGACCAATTGATCAAATTTCAAGATTCAAATTTTCAGTAGAAAATCAATAAGCTTTTTAACTAATTGTGGTAGGCCCACAAAATTACATTTTTATACCCTCCACCATAGGATGGGGGTATATTAACTTTGTCATTCCGTTTGTAACACATTGAAATATAGCTCTAAGACCCCATAAAGTATAAATATTCTAGATCGTGGTGAAATTCCGAGTCGATCTAAGTATGTCCGTCCGTCCGTCTGTTGAAATCACGCTAACTTCCGAACGAAACAAGCTATCGACTTGAAACTTGGCAAAAGTAGTTGTTATTGATGTAGGTCGGATGGCCATATCGGACCACTTTTACGTATAGCCCCATATAAACCAACGCTCAGATTTGGCTTGCGGAGCCTCTTGGAAGAGCAATTATTCATCCGATCCGCTTGAAATTTGGTGCATGGTGTTTGTATAGGTCTCTAGCAACCATGTAAAAATTGGCCCACATCGGTCAATAATTATATATAGCCCCTATATAAACCGATTCCCAGATTTGGCTTGCGGAGCCTCTAAGTGAAGCAAATTTGCAGCTTAAATTTGGTACGTGGTGTAAGTATATGTTCTCTAACAATTATGCAAAAACTGGTCCATATCGGTCCATAATTATATGTTGCCCCCATATAAACCGATCCCCAGATTTTACCCCCGGAGCCTCTTGGAAGAGCAAAATTCATTTGATTCAGTTGAAATTTGCTACGTGGTTTTAATATATGGCCTCAAATACCCATGGAAAAATTGGTCGAAATCGGTCCATAATTATATATAGCCCCATAGGTTAGGTTAGGTGGCAGCCCGATGTATCAGGCTCACTTAGACTATTCAGTCCATTGTGATACCACATTGGTGAACTTCTCTCTTATCACTGAGTGCTGCCCGATTCCATGTTAAGCTCAATGACAACGGACCTCCTTTTTATGGCCGAATCCGAACAGCGTTCCACATTGCAGTGAAACCACTTAGAGAAGTTTTGAAACCCTCAGAAATGTCACCAGCATTACTGAGGTGGGATAATCCACCGCTGAAAAACTTTTTGGCGTTCGGTCAAAGCAGGAATCGAACCCACGACCTTGTGTATGTAAGGCGGGCATGCTAACCATTGCACCACGGTGGCTCCCTATAGCCCCCATATAAACCGATCCCCAGATTTGAACTCCGGAGCCCCTTGGAGGAGCAAAATTCATCCGATTCGGTTCAAATTTGTTACGTGGTGTTAGTATATGGTATCCAACAACCATGCAGGAATTGGTTCATATCAGTCGAAAATTATATATAGCCCCCATATAAAGCGATCCCCAGATTTGGCCTCCGGTGCCTTTTGGAGAAGCAAAATTCCCAGATTTGGCTTTCGGAGCCTCTAAGAGAAGCAAATTTCATCCGATCCGTGGTGTAAGTATATGTTCTCTAACAACTATGCAAAAATTGGTCCATATCGGTCTATAGATCTCAGATAAATCGATCCCCAATCACACAAAGCAACCCCCATATTTCCATTCTGGCTCTCTAAGTACCGTGCATATCGATTCATAATTATTTGTAGACTTACCTATATATACCCTTTTTATCTATTATGTACCACGCATGGACCAAGTTACAATTTAGAAGACGATGTTAAGAAGTTTTAACATACCTTACCGTCGGTAAGTATTACCACAACCCAAGTAATTCGATTGTGGATGACAGTCTTTAGTAGAAGCTTCTACGCAATCCATGGTGGAGGGTACATAAGATTCGGCCTGGCCAAACTTACGGCCGTATGAAAGGGTTAAGAAGTACAATGACCATTGAAATATTCTTATTTGTTTCTATTTATCAATAATGCCCTTTACAGTGGCTCAGAGTGTTTTTATATAACTACAAACTGTGTCGGAATCTAAATATGAATGTAAATTTCATATAGAATTATCATAAATTAAATCATCTCACCCGGCCATATCTCGCTAAAGACTTTGGAAATGTGTAGTGGCCAACACTGAAACATATATGTATAGCCAGGGTTGCGGGATGGGTATCTGGCATTTTCTTGTCTGTATCTTAATAATATCAGTTCGCCTAATCTTCCTGTCCAATAAACTCGAATAAATATTGTAGTCATATCTAGGAATCTTTATAGTTTGATTAAAATGAACTAACATTATCGAGAAAATTTTGTCAATTTTTTTTTTCAATAGAAAATTTTTTATTACTATTCAAAATTTTGTCAAAATTTCATTTCTATAGAAAATTTTGTCAATATTTTATTTCTATAGAAAATTTTGTCAAAATTTTATTTCTATAGAAAATTTTGTCAAAATTTTATTTCCATAGAAAATTTTGTCAACATATTATTTCTATAGAAAATTTTATTTCTATAAAAAAATATTGTCAAAATTTTATTTCTATAAAAAAATATTGTGAAAATTTTATTTCTATAGAACATTTTTTCAAAATGTTATTTCTATAGAAAATTTTGTCAAAATTTTATTTCTATAAAAAATTTTGTCAATTTTATTTCTGTAGAATTTTTTTTTTCAAAATTTTATTTCTATAGAAAATTTTGTCAAAATTTTATTTCTATAGAAAATTTTGTCAAAATTTTATTTCTATAGAAAATTTTGTTAAAATTTTATTTCTAAAGAAAATTTTGTTAAAATTTTATTTCTATAGAAAATTTTGTCAAAATTTTATTTCTATAGAAAATTTTGTCAAAATTTTATTTCTATAGAAAATTTTGTCAAAATTTTATTTCTATAGAAAATTTTGTCAAAATTTTATTTCTATAGAAAATTTTGTCAATATTTTATTTCTATAGAAAATTTTGTCAATATTTTATTTCTATAGAAAATTTTGTCAAAATTTTATTTCTATAAAAAAATATTGTCAAAATTTTATTTCTATAGAAAATTTTGTCAAAATTTTATTTCTATAGAAAATTTTGTCAAAATTTTATTTCTATAGAAAATTTTGTTAAAATTTTATTTCTAAAGAAAATTTTGTTAAAATTTTATTTCTATAGAGGCCGGCTATCAATGTAAAACCTTTTTTCGGAGGGTTCAAGTGTGGTTTTTGTTGGGTTTAATAAATTGCCTGAATTTATTCTGATAATTGGTTGATAGTTTTGCTGCAAGTAGAGGATGCTGATGCGGAATGTGGTAATTCCGAAACGTGCGTCCATCCAACCATCTTGCAGTCTATAGGGCTTTGCCCAAATAAATTTGACAAACATTCTTTTCCTCTGTTGGTTAAGCTACACTTGTAGTTTATTCAATGTATGGTTTTAAGCTGCAATAAAAAACAACAACAATGCTTAAAGAACAAAACCAACAATAACAAAAGAAAACGAAGGGAAAATTTTATTTCTATAGACAATTTTGTTAAAATTTTATTTCTATAGAATTTCTTTTTTAAATTTTATTTCTATAGATTTTTTTTTTAATTTTATTTCTATAGAAAATTTTGTCAACATTTTATTTCTATAGAAAATGTTGTCAAAATTTTATTTCTATTGTAAATTTTGTCAAAATTTTATTTCTATAGAAAATTTTGTCGAAATTTTCTTTCTATAGAAATTTTTGTCAAAATTTTATTTCTATAGAAAATTTTGTCTACATTTTATTTCTATAGAATTTTTTTTTTTAAATTTTATTTCGTTAAAAAATATTGTCAAAATTTTATTTCGATAGAAAATTTTTTCAAAATTTTTTTTCTAAAGAAAATTTTGTCAAAATTTTATTTCCATAGAAAATTTTGTCAAAATTTTATTTCTATAGAAATTTTTGTCAAAATGTTATTTCTATAGAAATTTTTGTCAAAATTTTATTTCTATAGAAAATTTTTTCAACATTTTATTTCTATAGAAAATTTTGTCAAAATTTTGTTTCTATAGAAAATTTTGTCAAAATTTTATTTCTATAGAATTTTTTTTCAAAATTTTATTTCTATAGAAAATTTTGTCAACATTTCATTTCTATAGAAAATTTTGTCAAAATTTTATTTCTATAGAAAATTTTGTCAAAATTGTATTTCTATAGAAAATTTTGTCAAAATTTTAATTCTATAGAAAATTTTGTCAAAATTTTAATTCTATAGAAAATTTTGTCAAAATTTTATTTCTATAGAAAATTTTTTCAAAAATTTATTTCTATAGTAATTTTTTTTAAAATTTTATTTCTATAAAAAAATATTGTCAAAATTTAAAATAAATATTGTCAACATTTTATTTCTATAGAAATTTTTTTTAAAATTTCATTTCTATAAAAAATATTGTCAAAATTTTATTTCGATAAACAAATATTGTCAAAATTTTATATCTATAGAAAATTTTTTCAAAATTTTATTTCTATAGAAAATTTTGTTAAAATTTTATTTCTATAGAAAATGTTGTCAACATTTTATTTCTATAGAAAATTCTGTCAAACTGAATTATATACGTATTAAAGCGGCCTTTTTAGGTTAATATATACCACGAATGCACTTACAAGAAGACGGTGTTAGGAGGTTTTAAGATACTTGGCCATCGGCCAGTGTTACCGTAACCCAAGTAATTCGATTGTGAATGGTAGTATTTAGAAGAAGTTTCTACGCAAGCCATGGTGGAAGGTACATAAGCTTCGGCCTGGCCGAACTTACGGCCGTATATACTTGTTTAATATTAGCACCATATTAAGGTAATTATTAAATAAATAAGCGTATTTAAATCATATTTTGAAATAAATAAGCGTATTTTCGCGAATTTCTACCTCAACTACACAGTACACAGAAAAAAAAAATTAACTAAAAATTTTCTAATTAAAGTCTTAATTGAGTTTTACAAAATATTCAATTAAAAATTTAATTGCTGCAAAATGTTTTTTAATTGAAAGAAAAATCAATCACAAATATAAATTGTATCCATTTATTTTTTTAGTTAGATCAATTAATTTTTTATTGAATTTTAATTAAGTTTTTAATTGATACTATCATTTCAATGATTGAAGACATTTCAATTAAACAATTAATTGGATCAATTAATTTCGTGATTGAATACCAAAAATATTTTTTTTTTGTGTGTACAATATCGCCTTTTGACAAACATATTTTCTATTCTGCAAACTCATATATTTTCGAAATATCGACAATGTCATACCTATGGACTTAGAACTGTATGCTAGGTGACTAAAATAACTGAAATGTAGTTCAACATTACGTATCTATACCCATTTACATGCCAACATAACGCTCAGTCAATTTCACCTACCTACACCTTTCGCTTCAATTCAATTCAATTTAAAACCTTTAAGATTTATGTACTTTCACATCGTATAAAAACAAATGACTGATAGTCATAGAATAGGTTACACGGGGTATTTTCATCCAACCATCCATCTATCTATCGAACGAGCATTCAAGCAACATAAATTGCATGGTTGCTTATCGTTTATTTGATAGAGTTTTGAGTTATTGTCCATTATGGCACTGGCACTGATTGCTTGAAATTCTATTGCATTTATTGATCAATTTTGCTGGGATTTTCAATTTTGTTCAATCAGGGCTTTATTTTTATGGTTATCAACGACGATGTTTCATTGATGTAATAATATTTAGAATATAGTTTGTTCAAGGCAAAGAAAGACAATTCGAAACAATAAAACATCATATTTTGGTAAGTATACATGTTTTGGGACATATACCCAGAGAAGGAATATGATCACCTCAAACCTGTTTTAAGAGCAAAATGTTATTTTTGGGTGGTGACCATGTAACATGGTTATCGCAACCATGTTATTTTCTCGGAAATCATGTATCTGATTTCGGCCAGCAGGTTATATTTGACGACAAAATAACATCTTAGTGACAAACATGTTACATGGTCACCATACAAAAATAACATTTTGCTCTTGAAACATGTTTGGGGTGATCATATTCCTTCTCTGCGTGTATAGACAAGCCTCAATATTTGATTTCTTGGGTTTCTAGACACTGCGATTGTATCCGATTTTCCAGAAAGTGGACAATTTAGGGTATGTTGAACGCGGTGTTTATAGGTCCATCTTTTGATATAGCTCCCATATAGACCGATCTCTCGTTTTCAAATATAGAGATAATTTTTATCCGTTTGTCGTGCAATTGGAAAACTCGAGGTATTTTAACTCCATAAGAGATATCATAAATTTGATTAATATCTGTAAATAATTGATATAGCTCTCACATAAATTTCTCTTGAGAGAATAAAAGGTATACTGATAATTTAAATTGTCCGAAACTAGAAGTCAAATTAGGCCAATTTTACTTCTCAAGCTCATTCGAGTAGTGGGGTACAGTCTATAAAAATTTAAATCATATGAAAGACGTTATTTCATCGGTTTTTCTTGCACTCTTGAACGAGAAGTTTAAGATTCCAGCTTAAAACCATGCATTGACAAAACTACAAGAGTAATTCGGCAAACAGAGGAAAATTATTTAATGATTGGATGGACGGCCATTTCGGAACTACCACATTCCTCATCTGCATCCTATACTTCCAACGAAGCTATCAACCATTTATCAGAATAAATGCTGATAATTCACTAAACCCTATTTACACTTGAACATCTCCGATAGTCGACTTTGCCTGAATAAATTAGCGAAAAAGTATCACTTTTCCAAACTCAAATCATCTATTTGAGTGCAGTTGGATGGGTTTACTTTCTTACGTTCTTCATCTTTCATCATTTGTTTTTATACACACTACCACAGAATGGTGATGGGGGTATAATAAGTTTGTCATTCCGTTTGTAACACATCGAAATATCGATTTCCGACTATATAAAGTATATATATTCTTGATCAGGGAGAAATTCTAAGACGACATAATCATGCCCGTCTGTCTGTTGTAATCACGCTACAGCCTTCAATAATGGCGCTATCATCCTGAAATTTGGCACAGATTTATTTTTTGTTTGCAGGCAGGTCAAGTTCGAAGATGGGTTATATCGGTCCAAGTTTTGATATAGTCCCCATATAAACCGACTTCCCGGTTTGGGGTCTTGGCCTTATAAAAACCGTAGTTTTTATCCAATTTGCCTGAAATTGGAAATCTAGAGGAACTTGAAATCATTGGCGCCAAATCATGACCAATTTGTGGTCATAAAATAGTTCTAGATTTCAAATTTCAGGCAAATGGGATATTAAATACAGTCTCTAGAAGCCCAAGAAATAAAATCGGGAGATCGGTCTATATGGGGGCTATACCAAAACATGTACCGATGGGCACCATTTTCGGCACACCTTTTTATACCCTCCACACACAAAAAAATTTCATGAAAAATTTTCCAATTAAAATTTTAATTGAGTTTTAAAAAATATTCAATTACAAATTTAATTGATTAAACAAATTTTTTAATTGAAACAAAAATCAATCACAAAAATAATAGTATCAATTAATTTTTTAATTGGATCAATTAACTTTTTAATTGACCTTCAATTTTTTTTATTGATACTATCATTTCTGTGATTGAAGACATTTCAATTAAAAATTAATTGGATCAATTAATTTCGTGATTGAATCAGAAAAACATTTTTTTGTGTGCACCATAGGATTGGTGTATATTAACTTTGTCATTCCATTTGCAACACATCGAAATATTGCTCTAAAACCCCATAAAGTATATATATTCTGGGTCGTGGTGAAATTCTGAGTCGATCTGAGCATGTCCGTCCGTCCGTCCGTCTGTTGAAATCACGCTAACTTCCGAACGAAACAAGCTATCGACTTGAAACTTTGCACAAGTAGTTGTAGGTCGGATGGTATTGCAAATGGGCCATAACGATCCACTTTTGCATATAGCCCCATATAAACAGACCCCCAAATTTGGCTTGCGATTGCTCTAAGAGAAGCAAATTTCATCCGATCCGGCTGAAATTTGGCGCATGGTGTTAGTATATGGCCTCTAACTACCATGCAAAAATTGGTCCTGTTCACGTAAGCATTGGATCCACTGTATTGAGTGGTATTACGTGAACAGATCGCCTTCGCTCTCTGTCGTTTGCCCCTCTCACTCTAATTTCGTTAAGTTCTATTTCGTTAAGTTTTACATTGAAGTGTCAAAAGGGACATTCAATTAATCCAAGTTTTCCTTCTTACAGTTGTTCTTTTAATCCACCAAGAGGCAGACGGCAGTGAATAGTGAAAGATTAAATTAAAGTAGAGACAATAATGAAATAAATAGTGATTTACCGTTTGTATTTGGAACAATAAGAAAACACTATTTTAAATAAATAAACTAATGTGAAATTCAGACTAAGTGTGTGGTTATTTACCAGAGGCAAAAGAAATACGCGTTGCCCCAGCATTGTGGCCCTTACTCACGGTTGAGGTAACATAAATAAATAAAAATTAGTGCCCCAACTAAACAGGTCCATATCGGTCCACTTCACGTATAGCCCCATATAAACGGACCCCCAAATTTGGCTTGCGATTGATCTAAGAGAAGCAAATTTCATCCGATCCAGCTGAAATTTGGTACATGGTGTTGGTATATGTTCTCTAATGACCATGCAAAAATTGGTCCATATCGCTCCATAATTATATATAGCCCCCATATAAACCGTTCCCCAGATTTGATCATCGGATCCTCTTGGATGAGCAAAATTCATCCGATCCGGTTGAAATTTGCAACGTGGTGTTAGTATAAGGCCGCTAATAACCATGCCAAAATTGGTCCGTATCGGTCTATAGTTATATATAGCCGATCCCCAATCACACAAAAATTAGTCCATATCGGTTCATAATCATGGTTGCCACTCGAGCCAAAAATAATCTACCAAAATTTTATTTTTATAGAAAACATTGTCAAAACGTTATTTCTATAGAAAATTTTGTCAAAATTTTATTTCTATAGAAAATTTTGTCAAAATTTTATTTCTATAGAAAATTTTGTCAAAATTTTATTTCTATAGAAAATTTTGTCAAAATTTTATTTCTATAGAAAATTTTTTCCAAATTTTATTTCTATAGAAAATTTTTTTCAAAATTTTACTTCTATAGAAAATGTTGTCAAAATTTTATTTTGTCAAAATTTTATTTCTATAGAAACTTTAAACTTAATTATAATAGTATTTAATCGGCCTTTTTAGGTTAATATATGTACCACGTATGGACTATGTGGTATATATTACGGTGTTAGGATGTCTTAAGATACCTTGCCATCGGCAAGTGTTACCGCAACCCAAGTAATTCGATTGTGGATTACAGTCTTCAGTAGAAGTTTCACACAAATCAGAAAAGGTTGACAATGTCATGCGTTTGTCATTGCAGTAAACGTAAATCTTTCGGATAATGAATTCTATCTTAAAGTTGCCATTCATGCATATTTCAATAAACATATTATAATTATATCCAAAAACAACATGACTTAACATATCGTTCTATCATCTAAAAATAATAATACTACTGCTAACCAAACATCTATTTCTCATTTTCAGTGACGAATTGTTAGAAGCCCCAAATCTCAAATTAGATAGAGAATCAAGACCACGTGTCGATTAGAACGATAGATTATTCTTATCGTTGGGCCCAAACAATCAAACTAATTTAAGCGTGTAAACACTGCAGTGATTTGAGCCACTAAGCAAAAACTGCTGATTACCCATCTTCCGCCCCATTAACACCATAGTCTTGCACGCCAACAATTTCTAACAAAGGAAAAGTTTTTTTTCTGGGTTTTTTTTTATCCAACATTCTAAAGTTCAATAATGTTTTCATCGACATTTTTAAAACTTTTCCTTCGTTCTACAATTAACACTTTATTTCGAAACGTGGCGCTGCAATATGCCCAAATGGCATGGTGGAAGGTTAATGGGGGCGTTTCATCATTCATCCTTTACCCCATGGCGTTATCAACCTACATATCTGCCATTGCCCTTTACACATGAGTTGTTAGACATCCATCGTTCGTAATGTTTTAGATTCCAAACATTTTTCTCATACCCAGAATGGTGATAGAGAACTTTATTTTAGCATGGAAAAGATAAGTGGTGATGCCTCATGGTTTTGTGTAAGGTTTAAGCGTGGGATGGTAAATAACCGAGGCGAGTAACATGGATAATCACAAATTTCGATATATGTATTGGAGGAAGTCTTTAAAGTCTATAAATGGGTACGAGCAAGTACGAGATTGACACTCTCGAAATCGGCACGTTCCCTGGGGATTGTACTGGACTCGAGGCTAAATTGGATCGAGAATGTAGCGGATCGTATGAAGAAGACCTATGCGGCATTATACGCGTGTCAGAAGCTTGTTGGGGAGCGGTGGGGAATGAAACCGTCCCTTTTCAACTGGCTGTACACAGCTGTAATAAGGCCAGTAGCTGTGTATGGATGGCATGTCTGGTGGCCCATCACTAACCACCACAATCATATACAGAGATTGGGCAGGATAAATAGAACGGCCCTTATCTACATGACCGGGGCGATGAGGACAACGGCCACATCTGCACTGGAGGTATTGATGGGGATATGCCCACTGGACCTGCATATTAGGAGGACTGCGGAGGTCATACTGATCAGACTGAAGGGCCTGGACTCTTTGGAGAGCACGAGCTGTAGACACATTGAACTGATATTGTATGCCGGACGACATATAAGAACGGACTATATGGCGTTATGGCACATGTTTGAGAGTGACATGGAATCAATTATCCCAAGCGTAGAGGACTGGGACGAAAACAGGATACACTTTGGGAATCTCAACATCTATACTGACGGCTCAAAAATGACCGAGGGTGTAGGCAGCGGAATATACTGCAAGGAGTTAGAACTTAAGGAGTCCTTTAAGTTGGACGAACAATGCAGCATTTTCCAGGCCGAGATATTTGCTAATGCAAAAGCTGCTGAACTTTTATCGATGAGGCCGTTATTTAGATGCGATATCAGCATTTTCATCGATATTCAGGCAGCTATAAAGGCCCTGAGCAGTACGAACATAAGGTCAAAGGTGGTCAGCCGCTGTCGTAGAGAGCTTAGGGTTCTCACTGAACAGCATAATGTAACTCTGTGCTGGGTACCTGGACATTATGGTATAGCTGGGAATGAAGAGGCAGATATACTGGCTAAGAAAGGCGCAGGTGGTACGGAAAACGTCATTTCGGACGTTTTTCCTCCGCTCTCTTTGTTTATTTACAGGATCAACAGCAAATATGAAGATTTATGGAAGAGACGATGGGCTTCTTCTATTGGCTGTGAACAAACCAAACTGATATGGGACGAAAATAATATTAGGAACTCTGAAGTCTTGATGTCATTGCAGAGAGAGGATGTAAGGTCTATGATAGGCATCATAACGGGACACAACACCTTGGGAAAACACATGGTAAGGATAGGTCTAGCGAATGATGACATTTGTAGGTGGTGTCTGGACCCCGATGCTACGGAAGATTCTTTTCACTTCCTGTGCCAGTGTCCAGCACTATCTTTCAGAAGAAACAAGATACTGGGCTCTTATTTCTTTCAGACTATGACCGACTTGCGAGTATGCAGTATGAGAAATATCCTCGTCTTCATCAAGTCTTCGGGGAACTAGGCGCGTCCAAAGGATACATTATCATACGATAGACTCATTCCGGCCGGAAGTAGACGGACACGAGGAGGAAGATGGGAAGAAGTTAGAAGTATCGCAATGGACCAACTATGGTCTAAGTGGACACAAACCCGCAAGTTCGGATTCGTGTCAGCCTCCATAACCTAACCTAACCTAAGTACAGTGTGGCGAGCCATTGTGGTGCAATGGATATGGGTTTCGATCATACACCAAAAATTGTCGACCATACAACAGCGATTATCTCCTGTCAGTAATGCTGGTGACATTTCCGAGTGTTTCAGAGCTTCCCTAAGTGGTTGCACCGCATACTGAAACGCTATTCGGTCTCGGCTATATAAACGAGGTCATTGAGGTAAAAATCGAATCGGCCAACACTCATTGATAAGAGAGAAATTTACCACATGTGGTATCACAATGGACTGAATAGTTTAAATGAACCTGAAATAAGGGGCAGCCACCAAACCTAACTTCAGTGTGGGTGATATGTATTGCAACCAATTTCAGGTTGCTGTCATTTCTAAACCGCTCCTCTGTCAGCTGAGAGATTTATTTCAGTAACAGTTCATTTATTATTGAAGGAATTCAAACGTGATAGTGTGATTGCTTTATATTTGGCTAGAAACTCGCTGTGTGCTGTCCCATTCTATGTTTATCCCACTTCTAAGGGACCTCCTTTTTTATATTGCGGTGAAACCATTTAGAGAGCAGTTTTGAAACACTAAGAAATTTTACCTGAGAGGGGATAATCCACACGTTTTGGACAAAACTGGGATTGAACCCATATCCATTCGTAGGCAAGGCGAGCACCACTTTGTAGATCCAAATTTTCGATATAATATCAAATCCGTCAAATGTATTGGTTGCTATATATAAAAGTTTATTTTCCCATATACATACATTTAAATCTAAACCGATTTGGACAAAATATGTTAGACCTCTTAGAAAATCTTTAGACTTTAAATTTAAATCGGCTAATGTTGGAGCACAATATTATTAAAAATATATAGAAAATATTGAGATCTAAAGCCACACGCAGAGAAGGAATATGATCACCTCAAACATGTTTTAAGAGCAAAATGTTATTTTTGTATGGTGACCATGTAACATGTTTGTCACTAAAATGTTATTTTGTCGTCAAATATAACCTGCTTGCCGAAATCAGATACATGATTTCCGAGAAAATAACGTGGTTGCGAAAACCATGTTACATGGTCACCACCCAAAAATAACATTTTGCTCTTAAAACATGTTTGAGGTGATCATATTCCTTCTCTGGGTGCATTTTTATTCAATTTCGTAAAAGTATCTTTACGATTTATCGGTCGATAGATATTCATATTGGCAGTGGCTATTTTACAAGGAAAATGTGGGTATTTGGACCATATTGGCTCCACTTGGAGAAACATACATATATATGGGTACTTTGCCTAAATTTGAGTCGATTTTGACTAAATTTAACACACATTGTTAAAATGTTACCTGAACACTTTGTGAAAAAATTCAAGTTAATCGGAGTGAAATTATGACTTCCGGTGGCCATACGAGTCTAAATAGGGGAAAGATATATATGGGAGCTATATCTAAATCTGAACCGATTTCAACCAAATTTGGCATGCATAGTAATAATGTTAATTCTACTCCCTGAGCAAAATTTTACTTAAATAGGATTACAAATTTGACCTCTGTGGTCATAACAGGTTGGCTGATAAGTCCCCGGTCTGACACATAGATGGCATCGCTAGTATTAAATGCATATTATTTTTATACCCTCCATCATAGGATATTGCTCTAAGACCCCACATCGAAATATTGCTCTAAGACCCCATAAAGTATATATATTCTGGGTCGTGGTGAAATTCTGAGTCTATCTGAGCATGTCCGTCCGTCCGTCCGTCTGTTGAAATCACGCTAACTTCCGAACGAAAGTTAGCTATCGACTTGAAACTTGGCGTAAGTAGTTGTTATTGGTGTAGGTCAGATGGTATTGGAAATGGGCCATATCGGTCCACTTTTACGTATAGCCCCCATATAAACGGACCCCCAAATTTGGCTTGCGAGGCCTCTAAGAGAAGCAAATTTCGTCCGATCCGGCTGAAATTTGGTACATGGTGTTAGTATGTGGTCTTTAACAACCATGCAAAAATTGGTCCACATCGGTCCATAATTATATATAGCCCCCATATAAACCGATCCCCCGATTTGGCTTGCGGAGCCTATAAGAGAAGCAAATTTCATCCGATCCGGCTGAAATTTGGTACATGGTGTTAGAATAGGGTCTTTAACAACCATGCAAAAATTGGTCCACATCGGTCCATAATTATATATAGCCCCCATATAAACCGATCCCCCGATTTGGCTTGCGGAGCCTATAAGAGAAGCAAATTTCATCCGATCCGGCTGAAATTTGGTACATGGTGTTAGAATAGGGTCTTTAACAACCATGCAAAAATTGGTCCACATCGGTCCATAATTATATATAGCCGCCATATAAACCGATCCCCCGATTTGGCTTGCGAGGCCTCTAAGAGAAGCAAATTTCATCCGATCCGGCTGAAATTTGGTACATGGTGTTAGTATATGGTCTCTAACAACCATGCAAAAATTGGTCCATATCGGTACATAATTATATATAGCCCCAATATAAACCGATCACCAGATTTGACCTGCGGAGCCTCTTAGAAGACCAAAATTCATCTGATTCAGTTGACATTTTGGTACGTGATGTTAATATATGGCCTCAAACACCCATGCAAAAATTGGTCGATATCGGTCCATAATTATATATAGGCCCCATATAAACCGATCCCCAGATTTGACCTCCGGAGCACCTTGGAAGAGCAAAATTCTTCCCATTCGGTTGAAATTTGGTACGTTATGTTAGTATAGGGTATCCAACAACCATGCAGAAATTGGTTCCTATCAGTCCATAATAATATAGAGCTCCCATATAAACCGATCCCCAGATTTGACCTCCGGTGCCTTTTGGAGAAGCAAAATTCATCCGATCTGGTTGAAATTTGGTACGTGGTGGTAGCATATGATATTTAAAAACCATGTGAGTTGACATTTGTGGATGACAGTCTTTCGTAGAAGTTTCTACGCAATCCAGATTCGGCCTGGCCGAACTTACGGCCGTATATACTTGTTTTATCTAAAGATAAACATTTTAAAGTGGAATCATCTGACTCTTAGGATAAACGCCTTCAAATTTATGAAATTTTTTCAAGTAAAAAATCTTTGTATTAAAGAAATACGTTTAATGTCGCACACAAATGTCATTTATGGTTTATGGACATCTATGGGCTTAATGACATCTTTGAACTTAAAGACGTCGACAATATATTTATGCAGTGCGTAAAATTGCGAAACGTCGACAAAATTCATGTGCATGACTTACAAATCTAAACTCATAAGTTCGAACATTATTACTTAGCCAATTTCGATTATTTGATTCACTGCACTGAAAATGCAAAGATAATATTTGACTTTCCAATATTTTCACAGTTATCCATTGCAAGCAATTTCTTACTTATTAACGAATAGTAATAATTATTGGTAATTGCTTTCACCCGCACCCCCTACATACACACTCAATCATAGTATTCCCAATTGCAGCAACACTAATTAAGCCATCCCACATACAGAGAAACAATCAACCATGAGATCCACACATTCATGCTACCAATCTATCTCTCCATTCATCCATCCACACTGAAAAAATTTTGTCGTGAGGCCAAAGATTCCATGCCCTTAAAATACGAATGGAAATTTTGACTAGCATAAAACACGCATTTCTCTAATATGAAGTTTTTTTCTTTGTCCAAAAGTCGATAAACTTTTGAATGAAATCATATTGTCCTTATAATTAAGTGATTTGACTTAAAAATGGGTATCATAACATGAAAGACAAATTTTTTGGAGTAAGGTCAACTTGACTTTAAAAATTCTTTAAATTAAATGAAATTGTCTTTAAATTTGTTGTCTTTTTGCATCTTGACTACAAAGCAAAAAATCGTTAAAAAATAGAACATGTTTTTCAACATTTTATTTTGAAGACGTTTTTTACTTGAAACATAGCGTAATTTGTACTGGAAGTCGAGTCTGAATTTGGAACATAAAGTTGTCGGTAACTCGTTGTCAAACAACTTTTATAGCATATGAAGAAAAAAGTTGAAAAAAAACAACAAATTAAAATTTTCTTTCTAGAAGCAAGAACAAAAAACCTAAATTTAAAGGAGATTTGTGTCTTAAAAGTATCCTTACCTGTATTCTCTGCTTCTTTGGCTCGGAATCAATACCAAAATGTTTAAAGTAAAGACAAAACCTTTGGAACCGGGCATGCTTTTTTTTCAGTGCATTCTTTTATCCATCTGTGCTTAACGAAAGCCAATATTTTTTCTCTCTCCGAATTGCTACTTTTCGTCAAACTTTAATTACAGACCAATTAGTGGGGCGAAGAAAAAACGTCTTTGGTTTTCTTTTGTTTGTGGCGTCCCCTTCCTCTCTATTGGCAGAGAGACGGCTAAATTGACATGAGAAATTGTACGTACCATGGATGGAGTATGTCGCACACAACTATCCGAATAGTTCGAACGAGATAATATATCAGAGAGACAGAATGGGAACAGTAGTGAGTGGCAGGTGAATGCAGGCGATATATAATAATGTTCTTTTGTAACAGAAAATCCAACAGCCATCCCAATGAGCCAAAAGTCGTGGAACTTTAGCCAGTAGCAACACAACAGCATCAAGTGGAAGGATAATGGTTTTAATCTTCAAGTATCTCAGAAGCTGACAAAAAGTTTACGTTTCAACCAACAATGATGACAGCCCGGGATGATGATAATGCTCAAACGTATAATGTGCCTGATAGGGATTGCATTTGAGGGAGAATTTCCCAAGTCATTATATTCAATGTACATAAAAAATGTAACAATGGTCCGATATGGCCCATTCACAAGTAGTTGTTATTAATGTCGGTCGGATGGTATTGCTAATGGGCCATATCGGACCACTTTTACGTATAGGTTTGAGCAGCCTCCTGGAGGAGCAAAATTCATCCGATCCGGTTGAAATTTAGTACATGGTGTTAGTATAGGGTCTCTCACAATCATCCAAAAATTGGTCCTAATCGGTCCATAATTATATATAGCCCCCATAAAAAACGATCCCCAGATTTGGCTTGCGGAGCCTCTCAAAGAAGCAAATTTCATCCGATCCGGCTGAAATTTGGTACATGGTGTTAGTATATGGTATCTAACAACCATGCAAATAACATCGGTTTATGTGGGGGCTATACATAATTATGGACCGATGTGGACCAATGTCCATAATTATGTATAGCCCCCATATAAACCGATGTTATTATTTGGTATCCATGCCAGCCTTGCATACACAAGGTCGTGGGTTCGATTCCTGCTTCGACCGAACACCAAAAAGTTTTTCAGCGGTGGATTATCCCACCTCAGTAATGCTGGTGACATTTCTGAGGGTTTCAAAGCTTCTCTAAGTGGTTTCACTGCACACAAAAAAATTTTTTTCTGATTCAATCACGAAATTAATTGATCCAATTCATTTTTAAATGAAATGTCGTCAATCACAGAAATGATAGTATCAATTAAAAAATTAATTGAAGGTCAATTAAAAAGTTAATTGATCCAATTAAAAAATTAATTGATACTATTATTATTGTGATTGATTTTTGTTTCAATTAAAAAATTTTTTGAATCAATTAAATTTTGAATTGAATATGTTTTAAAACTCAATTAAAATTTTAATCGAAAAATTTTCGTGAAATTTTGTTGTGTGTGCAATGTGGAACGCCGTTCGGACTCAGCTATAAAAAGGAGGTCCCTTGTAATTGAGCATAACATGGTATCGGGCAGCACTCAGTGATAAGAGAGAAGTTCACCAATGTGGTATCACAATGGACTGAATAGTCTAAGTGAGCCTGATACATCGGGCTGCCAACTAACCTAACCTAACCTTATATGGTCTCCAACCACCCTGCAAAAATTGGTCCATACCGATCTAAATTATATGTAACCCCCATTTAAACCGATCCCCAGATTTGACCTCCGGAGCTCTTGGAGAAGTAAAATTCATCCGATTCGGTTGCAATTTGGTACGTGGTGAAATTTGGCACATTGCGCTAGTATATGGCTGCTAACAACGATGCCAAAAGTGGTCCATATCGGTCTACAGTTATATATAGTCCTTCCCCACAAAAAAAAACTACTAAAATTTTATTTCTATAGAAAATTTTGTCAAAATTTTATTTCTATAGAAAATTTTGGCAAAATTTTATTTCTATAGAAAATTTTGTCAAACTAAAAAAGGCCGATTAAATACGTATATAATGTATTTAATCGGCCTTTTTTATACCCTCCCCCATAGGATGGGGGTATATTAACTTTGTCATTCCGTTTGTAACACATCTAAATATTGCTGTAAGACCCCATAAAGTATATATATTCTGGGTCGTGGTGAAATTCTGAGTCGATCTGAGCTTGTCCGTCCGTCATTCCGTCCATCTGTTGAAATCACGCTATCTTCCGAACGAATCAAGCTATCGACTTGAAACTTGGCACAAGTAGTTGTTATTGATGTAGGTCGGAAGGTATTGCAAATGGGCCATATCCGTCCACTTTTACGTATAGCCCCCATATAAACGCACCCCCAAATTTGGCTTGCGAATCCTCTAATAGAAGCAAATTTCATCCGATCCGGCTGAAATTTGGTACATGGTGTTAGTATATGGTCTCTAACAACCATGTACAAATTGGTCCACATCGGTAAACATTTATATATAGCCCCCATATAAACTGATCCCCCGATTTGGCTAGCGGAGCCTCTAAGAGAAGCAAATTTTATCCGATCAGGCTGAAATTTGGTGCATGGTGCCAACATATGATATCTAATAACCATACAATAATTGGTTCACATCGGTTTATAATTATATATAGCCCCCATATAAACCAATCCCCCGATTTGGCGTGCGTACCCTCTAAGAGAAGCAAATTTCATCCTATCCGGCTGAAATTTGGTACATGGTGTTAGTTTATGGTGTCCAACAACCATGTAAAAATTGGTCCACATCGGTCAATAATTATATATAGCCCCCATATAAACCGATCCCCCGATTTGGCTTGCGGAGCCTCTAAGAGAAGCAAATTTCATCCGATCAGGCTGAAATTTGGTGCATGGTGTCAGCATATGATATCTAACAACCATGCAAAAATTGATTCACATCGGTTTATAATTATATGTAGCCCCCATATAAACCGATCCCCCGATTTGGCTTGCGTAGCCTCAAAGAGAAGAAAATTTCAACCGATCCGGCTGAAATTTGGTACATGGTATAAGTATGGTCTCAATCATTTATGCAAAAATTGGTCCACATCGGTCAATAATTATATATAGCCCCCATGTAAACCGATCCCCCTATTTGGCTTGCGGATCCTCTAAGAGAAGCAAATTTCATCCGATCTGTCTGAAATTTGGTACTTGGTATTAGTATATCGTCTCTAATGACCATGCAGAAATTGGTCCATAATTATATATAGCCCCCATATAAACCGATCCCCAGATTTTACCTCCGGTGCCTTTTGGAGAAGCAAAATTCATCCGATCTGGTTGAAATTTGCTACGTGGTGGTAGTATATGATATTTAGTTAACAACCATGCCAAAAGTGGTCCATATCAGTCCATAATCATATAAAGCCCCGATATAAACCGATCCCGAGATTTGGTTTTGGAGCCTCTTGGAGGATCAAATTTAATCCGAGTCAGTTGAAATTTGGTACATTGTGCTAGTATATGGCCGTTAACAACCATGCCTAACTAGGTCCATATCGGTCTATAGTTATATATAGCCCTCAGATAAATCGATTCCCAATCACACACAAATTGGTTCATATCAAGTTCATAACTGTATATAGCCCCCATATAAGTGACCCCCATATTTCAATTCTGGCTCTCTACGTATCGTCCAAAAAGTCCATATCGAATCGTAATTATTTGTAGACTTACCTATACATAACATTTTTGTCTAATATATACCACATATGGACTAACTCACAATTAAAAAACGATGTTAAGAAGTTTTAAGATACCACAACCCAAGTAATTCGATTGTGGATGACAGTCTTTCGTATAAGTTTCTACGCAATCCATGGTGGAGGGTACATAAGATTCGGCCTGGCCAAACTTACAGCCGTATATACATGTTGTTTAATATATGCCCCGTATGGACTAACTTGCAATTGAGAAGAGGGTGTTAAGAAGTTTTAAGATACCTTGCCAAGTGTTACCGCAACCCAAGTAAAATAATTCGATTGCGGATGACAGTCTTTCGTATAAGTTTCTACGCAATCCATGGTGGAGGGTACATAAGATTCGGTCTGGTCATGTTTACTTGTTCTAGTTTACTTCTAAAATTTTGTAAGAAATTTTCCCCAGCCCAACGTTTTCTTTCTTTTTTCCAAGTATGTCTCAAAAATTGTAAATGGCAGTAAAAGTTCGATGACATACAAATTAGTTCAATTCTATCTAAAACAGACGAAGTTTTTCGTACACTCCAAAAAAATAGTAATATTTTTACAGCGTAGTTAAAATGAGAAAGATCTGTCGCCGAAGATCGTTTGCTTTATGTTTAGTTCATTTTTGCTTTTCGAGAAAGACGCATTTCGTAAATGGTAGTTAAAAATCCAAAAATGTCTGAAAATTTTCGTTAATTTAATGAATCTCAAAATATGGAATATAAATTAATTCAATTTTCACACGATATAGTTCATTTTCTTATAATGTAGGTTACTTTTTTTTTTGTCTTTGGGACATACCTAAAAAAGTAAGATTTCATTATGCTGTGGAAAATTTCAACACAAATAATAAAATTTAAATACAAACAAATATTTTTTCCCAAGAAAAATAATTTAAATTTAGCGTTGTTTAATTAAAGATTTTTTTCTGTGTAAAATTTAGATATTTCTATGGTAAAACTAAGAGCATTTGTAGACAAATTCATTTACTTTAAATTTATCCACTTATCCACGCAGCTTAAAAATGTAAAAAAAGTCGGAAAATCGACTTTTTCAAACTTAAAAAAAAAAAGTGGAAAGATCGAAAGCTTGAATACTTTCAGTGCCCATAACTCCTCGAATTTATCTCAATGAAGATATAATGAATCAAAACTCTTGAATTGCTACTCCTAAAAAGAATGGTGGGAAGGTCAGTTTTTTTCTGCTCTGTTGGCAGATAAAGACATCCTTTTGACTCATACACACACACACTGAGAAGTCATCATATAGATTCTTGCAGCACAAAGAAAATTGAAACGATTTTCGTTGTCAGAAAACGGAAAAGCAAAAATAAAACCGACAGCAAAAAACAACCGAAGGCTGAAACCAAGCATAAAAGGATATTTTTTCCTACCCTGCCTGTCGGCACTTGGCACTTTTGTTTGTGGCCACACAAAACTTTGACGTTGCAACGGGCCAACGAAATTAAGTTAAGCTGTGCGAGTAGTGCAAATAAATCATTTTGCCCGGATTTAAATTTTCATTAAAGTCTTGTCGACCAAAGCAATTTACTCATTTGTCGGCACCGACATAGCAGGCAGACAATGCAATTCTTTGATGCTATATTTCATCACATTATTCTAATCATTTGTGATTGTGAAACGAAAAGCTGATTATGAAATTGTGTCGTCAATTGCCGTAAGTGTTTGCAGTTTTATTAGCAGGGTGTAGTCGGGCAGAAACCAAAAGCAAGTCTATAGGGCCGTAAATTCGGCCTTGCGTCGTAGCTCGTACACTCGGAAACAGCTAAACCGATTTAGTTAGAATTTTCGGAAAATGTAGAAGCTGGTCACGAAGAGAAAATAGGGTACCTCAATTTTTAATATCTGGTCGGGAAGGGGGCCTCCCTCTTACCAGGACTTCTCCGATGTGAAGTACACTGAAAAAAAACTAAACTTCTTCGATTTACTTGAAATTTACAGAGGACGTGGGGGAGTTTATGAAACTAATATAGGGTAATTGAGTTTTTATACCCACCACAATAGAATGGTGATGGGGTTATAATAAGTTTGTCACTCCGTTTGTAACACATCGAAATATCAATTCCCGATTATATAAAGTATATATATTCTTGATCAGGGAGAAATTCTAAGACGACATAAGCATGCCCGTCTGTCCGTCTGTCTGTTGTAATCACGCTACAGTCTTCAATAATGGCGCTATCATCCTGTAATTTGGCACAGATTCATTTTTTGTTTGCAGGCAGGTCAAGTTCGAATATGTGCTCTATCGGTCCAAGTTTTGATATAGTCCCCATATAAACCGACTTCCCGATTTAAGATCTTGGGCTTATAAAAACGGTAGTTTTTATCCAATTTGCCTGAAATTAAAAATATTGATGTACTTGAGGACCATAAAAAGGTGTGCCGAAAATGGTGCCCCTCGGTCCATGTTTTGGTATAGCCCCCATATAGACCGGTCTCCCTATTTTGCTTCTAGAAACTGTATTTACTATCCGATTTGCCTGAAATTGGAAACATAGAGGTGTTTTGGGAACATAAACAGATGTGACGAAAATGGTCCGTATCGGTCCATGTTTTGGTATAGCCCCCATATAGACCGATTTCCCCATTTTGCTTCTTAGGCGTCTAGAAACTGTATTTTCTATCCAATTTGCCTGAAATTAAAAATATAGAGGTACTTGAGGACCAAAACAGGGGTGCCGAAAATGGTGCCCATCGGTCCATGTTTTGGTATAGCCCCCATATAGACCGATCTCCCGATTTTGCTTCTAGAAACTGTATTTACTATCCGATTTGCCTGAAATTGGAAACATAGAGGTGTTTTGGGAACATAAACAGATGTGACGAAAATGGTCCGTATCGGTCCATGTTTTGGTATAGCCCCCATATAGACCGATATCCCCGTATAGCTTCTTGGGCGTCTAGAAAATGTATTTTCTATCCGATTTGCCAGAAATTGAAAATCTAGAGAGTCTTGAGGACCATAAAAATGTGTGCCGAAAATGGTGCCCATCGGTGCATGTTTTGGTATAGCCCCCATATAGACCGATCTCCCCATTTCGCTTCTTTGGCTTCTAGAAACTGTATTTACTATCCGATTTGCCTGAAATTGGAAATATAGAAGTGTTTAGGGAACATTAAGAGGTGTGTTGAAAATGGTCCGTATCGGTCCATGTTTTGGTATAGCCGCCATATAGATCGGTCTCCTGATTTTTATTCTTGGGCTTCTATAAACGGTTTTTTTTTATTACCCGATTTGCCTGAAATTGATAATCTAGAGCTATTTTGGGACTACAAATAGATGTGTCGAAATTGAGGTGTATCGGTGCATTTTTTGTTATAACACCCATATAGACCGATCTCTCGATTTTACTTCTTCGGCGTCTTGAGACTATATTTTCTAGCCGATTTGCTTGAAATTGAATATCTAGAGGTATTTTAAGATCTCAAATGGATGTGTCGCAAATGGTGCCTATCGGTTCATGTTTTGGTATAGCCCCCATATAGACATATCTCCAGACTTTATTCCTGGGGCTTCTAGTTTTTCTGCAGTTTTTATCCAATTTGCCGGAAATTAGAAATCTAGAGGTATTTTAGGACCATAAAGAGGTGTGTCGAAAATGGTCCGTTATGAATTTATTATGGGGTACCCGATTTTTTAATATTTGGACAAGACTTTTGCCCAACTTTTTTTTAAATTGGAACACAATTATTCGATGTGCTTGAAATTTTCAGGGAAGGTTGAAGGGGGCGTCTAGACAAAGAACAGCTACTTTATTTTTTGATATTTGGTCGGGGAGGGGGCCTTCCTTTTGTACCACGTTTTTAAAAGTACAGTGAAAAAACTAAAGAAATACTTACTGAAATTTTACGGAGAACTTGGGGAAGATTATGAAATTTATATGAGGTACTTGATTTTTTAATATTTGGTCGGGGTAAAATAAAAGGACACATGGAAACCTTCTCCCTTCTTTCTCATCAAGTACATATCGTGAAACAATTAAACTTTTCCAATTTAATTGAAATTTACAGAGGATGTGGGGTAGGTTATATTATTGTATTGGATATTAGTTTTTTGTAATATTCGGAAGGGAAGAGGGGCCTCCCCTTGCCCTGCTGTTTAAAAATTGGTCTTATAATTCGCTTGAGATTTTCTGGAACGTCTACACAATATACGCTATATTGGAGGAGGGAGACCTCCTCTAAAACTGAAATTCTTTTACTTCTTTTTAGTTTACTTGAAATTTGCCAAGGCCGTAGGGGTTGGTTATGAAATCAATATGGTGTATTTGAGTTTTGGTTATTTGGACGGGAACCTTCTCCTTACCTCACATTATGAAACTTGAAGGAAAGTTTACAGAGTTTCTTGGAATTTACAGAGAAAGTGACGTCCCTTTATAAAAAATAGAGCAAAATCTAACTTTACACAGGGCACATGATTTTTCGATGTCTGGTTGGGAAAGGGGAATACCGAAGTTAGGTAAATAGTTTGTGAAATGTATATAGGGTACGCGAATTTACGATATTTGGTCGGGGAAAAGCGAAGGAGGGGGTTCCCTTTTGCCTGATTTTTTGATGGTAAATTTTTAAGTACTTATAGTTTTTGCGATTTATTGGACGGTATGTTGAGGAGAAGTATACCTCCCCTTGACAAACCACTTTTGAAATTCACAGGAAATGTAGAAGATTATCCAACGATTTGAATAAAGATTAAATAAAAAACAAAAATTGGTTGAAAGGGAACACCCCTACACGACGTTTGAAAAGCCGGTCCGTTTTACATCTACATAACCGCTCTATTTTTGTATATAAACGAAAAAGCAAATAGTTCAATTTTTTGGAAAATCACACGTGTGGAAAGCATGGAATGATTAATCAGTACTTTAGTTTTTGTGCCAGACTTCCCCTGACCCTACTCTTTAAAAGAATTCAAATCTTTTCGAATTTGTTTCCAGATCGAAGGATATGGTTGACTATGTTAACCAAAATATGCTTCGGAAGGCGCAGCGAATCGGGCCGGGTTACGCTAGTAAGCTTTATATCGGGCGTTAATCATCGAAATTGGTTCATAATTGCGGATTTGAAAGCTAAAACAAAATTTGATACCCCCGAGGCGACAAACTTTCAACGCCTACAGGCGTTTCATACAAAGAAAAAATTATGTTGATATCTTTATACGTTCAAAAATTGCAGAAATATTTCGAAAAAAAAAAACGATTTGAAACCACTGTGGTCCGGCTCAAAGCATTATTGCTAAATACACCATGTATGTTCTTCGTCTCTTTATAATCTTAAAATTTTGTTGATATCTGAGAAACGTTCACATTTAAGACACAATAACTCTATATAGTAATTGTGACGAAAAAGTACCAAATGGCTCGCTGTCGTGCCACGATGCTTTTGGCAGTCGAATATTAGCAAAAAAAGGACAAACGTGTTGACTTTATAAACCCTGGTATACCGAAAGAATTCTCTTCGTTAATTTTACGAAGAATTCTTCATTAACTATTCTTCATGAATTCTTCATTAAAAGAACGAAATTTTCATTCATTTTCGTAAATTTTACGAATCTTATGAATATACGAAACGTCTACGAAATATTCTACATTAATTTTTCGTCGTAAAACGTTCGTACTTTTAACGAAACTTTCTTCAAATTTCATGACTTTTGTGAAGAAGTTTTTACGAATTTATGAATATATATATATATATATATATATATATATATATATATATATATATATATATATATATATATATATATATATATATATATATATATATATATATATATATATATATATATATATATATATATATATATATATATATATATATATATATATATATATATATATATATATATATATATATATATATATATATATATATATATATATATATATATATATATATATATATATATATATATATATATATATATATATATATATATATATATATATATATATATATATATATATATATATATATATATATATATATAAATCTGAACCAATTTGCATAATATTTTGCGAGTTTGATTAATACAACTAAAGGTTACCTTGTGCAAAATTGTAGTAAGATCAGTAAGAACTCAGGCCTCTATGGTCAAACATAAGGTTATTAGGGGCAAATTTTTCAAAATCGGGCAATACATATATGGGAGCTATATGTCAATCTGAACCGATTTCCATGATTTTTTGCACATATAGTTAGTCCTATAGAAGATTACATTTGGCCAACTTTGAGTACTATCGGTTGATAAATAACGGTTTTATAGCGAAATTTATAAAAATCGGCGGTACATATATATGGGAGCTATATCTAAATCTGAACCGATTTCCATGATTTTTTGCACATATAGTTAGTCCTATAGAAGATTACATTTGGCCAACTTTGAGTACTATCGGTTGATAAATAACGGTTTTATAGCGAAATTTATAAAAATCGGCGGTACATATATATGGGAGCTATATCTAAATCTGAACCGATTTCTATGATTTTTTGCACATATAGTTAGTGCTGTAGAAGATTACATGTAGCCAACTTTGACTAAGATCGGTTGATAAATAAGGGTTTTGTGGCCAAATTTGGGAAAATCGGGCGATACACATATATGAGAGCTATATCTAAATATGAACCGATTTGGATGAAATTTTGCAGACTTGAAGGGTAATGAAAAAGATTATTTTTTGCCAAATTTGGTGACGATCCATTTGTAAAAAAGCGCTAACCCCATTTGTCGAAATCATATATCTGGAAGCTATATCTAAATTTGATCCAATTTCTTCCAAATTCGTCCTTGTGCCCAAAAAACACCCAGTACCAAATTTCATCCAAATCGGTTAATAATTGATCCGATTTCTTCCAAATTCGTCCTTGTGCCCAAAAAACACCCTGTACCAAATTTCATCCAAATCGGTTATTAATTGCGACCGGAATCCTGTGAACAACAAATACATGGACAGACGGACGAACGGACGGACACCAAGCGCTAGATCGACTCAGGAGGTGATTCTGAGACGATCGGTATATATTTTATGGGGTCTAGGTTAGGTTAGGTTATGTGGCAGCCCGATGTATCAGGCTCACTTAGACTATTCAGTCCATTGTGATACCACAGTGGTGAACTTCTCTCTTATCACTGAGTGCTGCCCGATTCCATGTTAAGCTCAATGACAAGGGACCTCCTTTTTATAGCCGAGTCCGAACGGCGTTCCACATTGCAGTGAAACCACTTAGAGAAGCTTTGAAACCCTCAGAAATGTCACCAGCATTACTGAGGTGGGATAATCCACCGCTGAAAAACTTTTTGATGTTCGGTCGTAGCAGGAATCGAACCCACGACCTTGTATATGCAAGGCGGACATGGTAACCATTGCACCACGGTGGCTAAACTCAATATTTCTGGCAGGCACATTTGTTGGCAGATCAAACTTATTATACCCTAACCACTATGTGGTTTAGGGTATAAAAATTATAGTCCAAAATGCATTTGGTTGTAGTAACAAATTTGAAAAATATCATCACTACTTTACATCTTAAGATTTTGAATAACTTTTAGTTTGGTTGCTTCACTTTTATGTTATTCATAGCATGTTGTCACCCAAATGAGAAGTAGCATAGACATGCGTTAAAAAATTGAATAAAGGAATACACTCAAGCACATTATCAAAGACAATTTTATATCGCGTACGGAAATTTTGCAACTACAATGAAACTTCTTCGTTATTACAAAGAAAATGTTTCGTACTTTTTATGAATAAATTTTAACGCAGACTGTTTCGTAAAATATTCATAAATTCGTAAAAACTTCTTCACAAAAGTCATGAAATTTGAAGAAAGTTTCGTTAAAAGTACGAACGTTTTACGAAGAAAAATTAATGTAGAATATTTCGTAGACGTTTCGTATATTCATAAGATTCGTAAAATTTACGAAAATGAATGAAAATTTCGTTCTTTTAATGAAGAATTCATGAAGAATAGTTAATGAAGAATTCTTCGTAAAATTAACGAAGAGAATTCTTTCGGTATACCAGGGTTTATAAAGTCAACACGTTTGTCCTTTTTTTGCTAATATTCGACTGCCAAAAGCATCGTGGCACGACAGCGAGCCATTTGGTACTTTTTCGTCACAATTACTATATAGAGTTATTGTGTCTTAAATGTGAACGTTTCTCAGATATCAACAAAATTTTTAAGATTATAAAGAGACGAAGAACATACATGGTGTATTTAGCAATAATGCTTTGAGCCGGACCACAGTGGTTTCAAATCGTTTTTTTTTTCGAAATATTTCTGCAATTTTTGAACGTATAAAGATATCAACATAATTTTTTCTTTGTATGAAACGCCTGTAATAACCTTATGTTTGACCATAGAGGCCTGAGTTCTTACTGATCTTACTACAATTTTGCACAAGGTAACCTTTAGTTGTATTAATCAAACTCGCAAAATATTATGCAAATTGGTTCAGATTTATATATATATATATATATATATATATATATATATATATATATCTATATATATATATCTATATATATATATATATATATATATATATATATATATATATATATATATATATATATATATATATATATATATATATATATATATATATATATATATATATATATATATATATATATATATATATATATATACTTGTGCCACAACTATATGTGCCAAGTTTCAAGTCGATAGCTTGTTTCGTTCGGAAGTTAGCGTGATTTCAACAGACGGACGGACGGACGGACGGACATGCTTAGATCGACTCAGAATTTCACCACGACCCAGAATATATATACTTTATGGGGTCTTAGAGCAATATTTCGATGTGTTACAAACGGAATGACAAAGTTAATATACCCCCATCCTATGATGGAGGGTATAAAAATACTATTTTTGGTAGAATTCTACCAACTGTGGCGACCATGGTGGTCATATAAATTTCTTTTCTAGGTTATATACGTTGCATTTTCATGTTTTAAGATAATAAAGTACCTAGAACCATTGTTGTTTTGTAAAATTTGTTTAAATTTAACGAAAAATATTGTAGGGAAAGTTGTTTGGGAATGTATGGGAAAGTAGGGATCTTTTTTTGTCCTTGTAGGGTAAACCGAACATTTTCCCTTTCAATACTGAATATGAGCTATAGTCAGAGTGAGACAAACCACCCATAAACATGTACCCCTTAATTTTTATACCCTTCGCCACACTGTGGAACAGGGTATTATAAGTTAGTGCATATGTTTGCAACACCCAGAAGGAGACGAGATAGACACATGGTGTCTTTGGCAAAAATGCTCAGGGTGGGCTCCTGAGTCGATATAGCCATATATAGTCCGTCTGTCCGTGAAAACATTTTTGTAATCAAAGTCTAGGTCGCAGTTTTAGTCCAATCGACTTCAAATTTTGCACAAGTATGTGTTTTGGCTCAGAATAGAACCCTATTGATTTTGGAAGAAATCGGTTCTGATTTAGATATAGCTCCCATATATATATTTCGCCCTATATGGACTTATATGGCCCCAGAAGCCAGAGTTTTACCCTAATTTACTCAAAATTTTGCACAAGAAGAATAATTAGTACTATAGTCAAATGTGCCAAATTTTATTGAAATCGGTTCAGATTTAGATATAGCTTCCATATATACATTTCGCCCGATATGGACTAATATGGTCCTAAAAGCCAGAGCTTTGTCCCAATTTGGATGAAATTTTGCACAGGGAGTAGAATTAGCATTGTAACTATGCGTGCCAAATTTGAAATCGGTTCAGATTTAGATATAGCTCCCATATATAGCTTTCGCCCGATTTACACTCATATGACCTCAGAGGCCAATTTTTTGCTCCGATTTAGATGAAATTTTGCACAGGGAGTAGAATTAGCATTGTAGCTACGCGTGCCAAATTTGGTTGGAATCGGTTCAGATTTAGATATAGCTCCCATATATATCTTTCGCCCGATATGCACTAATATGGACCCAGCAGCCAGAGTTTTATCCCGATTAGCTTGAAATTTTGCAAAAGGAGTACAATTGGTAGTATAGTCACGTGTGCCAAATTTGATTGAAATCGGTTCAGATTTAGATATAGCTTCCATATATATTTTTCGCCCGATATGGACTTATATGGCGCCAGAGTTTTGGCCCAATTTGGTTGAAATTTTGCACTAGGAGTACAATTACCCAGCAAAAAAAGCGTCGCCAAAAAAGCGATAAATTTAACATGGGCTTGTCATAAGACGGAAGTCCTCCATTTCAACAGTCGTTTAACTGAATTTGCATCACTTCTTTACACTCAAAAAAAAGTGAACTCTCTATTTCACTAAAGCCAATTTAACTTTATTTTAGTTCATGGAATTATTGTGTTTGGAGAAAGTTTCCTCTACTCTAATAATTTTTTGTGTACGTTAGTTAAATTAACTAAAACCGAGGAAAAAAATATACACAAATGAAGGATAAAGATTAACTAAATTCGTGTCTTCCACAAAATAGTTCAATATTTCTTTAAATTTGTAAATTTTACTACAAATGCGTTCATCATGAACTTCGGATGTCACTAAAGACATTCTTGCAATTTTGAACTCCAATTTTTTTCCTTAAAACTACAAAATTTTCTTTAACAAGTGAAAAAATTTAATTATGTCTAATAAATTTTCTTGAATTTGTCGAAAAATATTTACTTATTTTTATGACATCGGCGTGATGCCAGCGTTTGTTATACTGTTTAGTTAAAATTTTCCAAAAATATTCAAAATTTTCTAAAATTAACCGAAATTTTTATTCCTGGTGGGTTCACTGTTTTTTTCAGTGTAGGTGTGAACTGAATTCAATGTTTTGGATGTAAATAAACAAATTCTGTGATATTTTGTCAAATAAATAATTTTTATAATTTTTTATAATTTTTAATGGATTCTAACGCTTGTCGGAAACGTTTGACCTCAAATATTTTCAATAATTCACAATTTTTCCAAATTGGATTTAGCATTTTTGTCATCAAAATTTAAATGATTTGTACCATTATATGAATTCTTACTCTGTTTTTAACCTATTTGAAACAAAAAAAGTTAAAATTATCCATTAACCCCCATTTTCATGAAGCTCCGTTAGTGCTACGTTAGCTAACTAATTTTTAAACCGATCTATGGACATATCTGTCATCTTGCCTATACATTCTATATGCCAGTTAGGAGCTTAACTGCTAGAAATTTTTCAGTTAAAGTTAACTGGAGAAAAGATATTTGTAATTTACTTTCTGTTAACTGACAGTTAAAGCCTAACGGAGCTACATGAAAATGGCCGTAAAAGTATTAAAAAAACAAGTTATAAAAAATTGAATTAAAAGAACTTCCTGCACCCTCAAAAAATATCGCTTCTTTAACATATGTTCCAAACATATTTTGCAGGAAGCACATATATTATTAGATACTGCCGAAACATTAATATGTTTGTTTTATGTGAACATATCATATGTTTGGAAGCATTTTGAGCCCACAAATATTATATGCTTGGAAGAATTTTTCCCAAAGACGATTGTGCTCATTGCCTAACATACTCGTAATTTTCACTTCCTCGAAATATTTTAGTTCTTGGCACCTTTTTCTGTAATACAAATAATGTTGAAGAAATTATTCACTTTTATAAATTTTTTAAATTTTACCTTTCGCCTGCACGGAACATCGAACCGAGGACTATACAGTTTGTAAGCCAACAAACTACCCACTGGACTACGTAGCTGTTATAGTCACCAGTAGATAATTATCGTTATAACTTACACTTATATAGCATAGTTTGCAGCGCCCACGAGCCCATGCAAGCATAACATTATTTAAGAGAAACATACATTTGTTTGCCACGTGGACTCTCCCGTCAACTCTCCCGGTTTCCATCTCAATTTCTTTCTCTATACTCTCTCTGTCGCTTTGAATAAAATATCACAACATATGTATGTTTAGTCGAAATTTGTAAATTTATATATGTTTGCATTCACACATATGATTTTTATGAAACATTCATGCCCCAAACATAATATATTCTAACATATTAAAATAGATGTCCCAAACATTTAGTGTTAGTTTAGGAACATTCCTTGTTTGCACTTAAATATATTGTGTTTTAAAATTGTGCCCGAAACACATTTTGTTTATATCGGAACATATGAAAAACATATTTTTCTAAGAGTGTGGGTAGTTAAAATAAAGAACATCATTGGGAGTTCATCTTCTGGAAGTGCTTTTAAAGTTGTGCGTTTGGAAGAACTTCCAAATTTTTTTGCTGGGTAGTAATATAGTCATGTACCAAATTTTAATTGAAATCGGTTCAGATTAAGATATAGCTCCCATATATATCCTTCGCCCGATATGCACTTATATGGACCCAGAAGCCAGAGTTTTATACCGATTAGCTTGAAATTTTGCACAAGGAGTACAATTGAGAGTATAGTCATGTGTGCCAAATTTGGTTGAAATCGGTTCAGATTTAGAATTAGCTCCCATATATAGCTTTCGCCCGATTTACACTCATATGACCACAGAGGCCAATTTTTTGCTCCGATTTGGTTGAAATTTTGCACAGGGAGTAGAATTAGCTTTGTTGCTATGCGTGCCAAATTTGGTTGAAATCGGTTCAGATTTAGATATAGCTCCCATATATATGTTTTTCTGATTTCGACAAAAATGGTCAAAATACCAACATTTTCCTTGTTAAATCGCCACTGCTTAGTCGAAAAGTTGTAAAAATGACTCTAATTTTCCTAAACTTCTAATACATATATATCGAGCGATAAATCATGAATAAACTTTTGCGAAGTTTCCTTTAAATTGCTTCAGATTTAAATGTTTCCCATATTATTTTTTACTAAAATTGTGTTCCACCCTAGTGCATTAGCCATCTTAAATTTTGAGTCTATAGATTTTGTAGAAGTCTATCAAATTCTGTCCAAATCGAGTGATATTTAAATGTATGTATTTGGGACAAACCTTTATATATAGCCCCCAAAACATTTGACGGATGTGATATGGTATCGAAAATTTAGATCTATAAAGTGGTGCAGGGTATAATATAGTCGGCCCCGCCCGACTTTAAACTTTCCTAACTTGTTTTGTACTAACATTGTGTTCCACCCTAGTGCATTAGCCGACTTAAATTTTGAGTCTATAGATTTTGTAGAAGTCTATCAAATTCTGTCCAAATCGAGTGATATTTAAATGTATGTATTTGGGACAAACCTTTATATATAGCCCCCAAAACATTTGACGAATGTGATATGGTATCGAAAATTTAGATCTATAAAGTGGTGCAGGGTATAATATAGTCGGCCCCGCCCGACTTTAGACTTTCCTTACTTGTTTTGAATATGCAACTGCGGTTTATCTCCAAGACCTATATCAATGTTACACACCACAAATGCTTATGATTGCTAATTAGGTAAGGGTGGTTTAGGGTATGATATAGTCGGCCCAGCCCGACTTTCTACTTTACTTACTTGTGTTTCCTAAGTGTTCGAAAATTGTTCACAAAAAGTACGAAAGTTTTTCATAAAAAGAACGAAATTGTTTCATAAAAGGTATGAAACTTTTTCGTAAAAAGTACGAAGTTGTTTCTTACAAACTACGAACTTTTCTTCGTAAAATGAACGAAATATTGCGTACTTTTAATGAAAAGTTTCTTTGGTTGTTAAACAATGACAAAATTCGTACTTTTAACGAAATTTTTCGTTCTTTTTACGAAGAAAATTCTTACGGTGTATACCCTTATCCTATTTTGGTAGGTATTAATAATTTAATTAATTTGCTCCCTCATATAGCCATCATCCAATTTGCATAAATATATCACGATGTTATTAAAAATTGGCTCAAATGACTACAATTTATTAGTAAATCTGCTTCATTACGATATACCTGTATAAATACCATAATATTTCGGTGGAGATCTCGGACAATTTCGATATAATTTATATTTAACATTTTTCTATACCCCACTCATTACATACACATGAGATACATGTTACATAGCCTAGTTTCGTAGCCCAAATATCTTACTCAAATGTATATGCTTATTTGGTCGATGTTATTCTTGATCATCATAACGTCTTTTGCTATGTAATACAAGCAATTTAAATAACCTTTAACCTCAACATTCCATTCATACAAGTCCATAAAAATGTGAAACAAGACATTCCATGCTGTGGAAAATAGATGATTAGGTCTTTAAAATCTATTTTTATAGTCATGTTACTCATCATTATATTCCACCATATATCACATGCATAAGGAAGAGGCGTATATTTGGGCATCGTGGCAGAAAGCTATGTATCATAGCCATCATACAATACACGAGCTTATTGGGTCACATAGACCAACTAAGACCAGGCCACATTATTACATGAAAACATCTCATTCTGTGTCTTGGCATTTGAGCGAAAAACGCAGAAAAATAGAAAACTCATGGCCCACTATATACAGCCGGCCGTATATGAACAAATGAAGAAACCAACGATATAAACACATCCTACCGCAAAACCACAACAAAACCATATATTGATATTATCTATCCTGGGGTGATGTTATCTATTCATCCTGTCTAATGTATCCATGTCAAAAGGAGTTGTATACTGTGTGAATGTTCTCCAACATATCAACGGACCTAAGCTAAAAACTTGAGTTCACACCAAACAAAAAAAAAAAAAGGAAGAGAACAAAAAACGGAAACGACCATAAAAACTAGATTCAGATTACTGACATGCCTAAGAGTCAATTTATGCTTAAAATTGGGTGGTTCCAAGGGAGGCTAGAGGGCGTGGCAAGGAATAGCATTAATTATTTACACCAGGCCATACAAAACCCACACACACACAGCCACACATGTCCACAACAAATTTTGCTTAGAGGCTATTGGCTTGTATAATGTCTTTGCAACATTTCAAATTTGCAACATGGTTGTAGACTAGAATACGGGGGTCGACACACTGAAAACCTTTGCAACGACACAAATCCTAAGAAATACATGATTGACCCATATTTGCAAATGGTGGTTGCAATCAAAATTAAATCTTTGTAGCAAATTGAATTGCAATGTAAAATCAAGGGAAACACATTTACAGAGTTAATTGGCCAGGTGATAATTGAAATAATAAAGACCAAAGCAAAGAAGCTCCAATGTGAATTCTCTACAATCTAGGGAATAATTGAATATCACATTTGCATATACTTCCCAAGGAAGTTAGTGCAAGTGTTAACACAATAAACCGATTATTGTATTAGCATATCATAACATTATTTCCATGTCATAGTTGCCAGTAACTAAATCTAATGAATAATAATTTGTGGTTAAAAATAAATCTTTATGAGATTAGAGCAAAATCTACAAAAATTATGGTCACTTTCTAGAGCAGTAATTCGGGGAGAATAATTTTATTAGTATTATTATTTTTTTATTTATTTATTTATTTTTTTTTTTTTTTTGAAACTATTTAAGTATGGAATGAAGAGTCAATTCTTTTTATTTTTCTTGCTATCAGAATCTTCCCTCACATCTTTCTCACTTCCATGAGGTTTATTAAATTCTTAGCCCCTTTTTATACCAACCACCATAGAATGGTAATGATAATGTAACATATCTGTCTGTAACCGATTATTAGTCGATTTTGATGATATTTGGTACAGAGTGTTCTTTTGGCACTAGGACGAATGCTATTGAATTTGGAAAATATCGGATTAAATTTAGTTATAGTTTCAATATATGTGTATCGCACGATTTCGACAAACGATGTCATATAAAAATTAAAAACATGTAAAGTTTTTAACATTAGGTATATTTCGGTAATGAAAGGGATATCACGTCGAGTGACAAAAATCCACGATCTTGTAGACAGAACCCATTTCAAAAGATTGCACGGAAATTGACGACAGCAAACGCCACCAGATTCGTGTATGAGGCTTTATAATCGCAATCGAGTGTTCTTCGGCATCATTTTGTGAAAGTCGATGAATCCACAGGTTGGATGATAAGTCCTCGGTCTAACAGAGAAAAACACATTTTTTTTTGTTTAAATTCGTTGTGATTATTCAACATAGATCCCTTCAAGAGCGATACAACGATTATAATGACCTTCCAATTTTTTAATACCATTTTGGTAGTACTCCTTCGGTTTTGCCTCAAAATAGGCCTCAGTTTCAGCGATCACCTCTTCATTGCAGCCAAATTTTTTCCCTGCGAGCATCCTTTTGAGGTCTGAGAACAAGAAAAAGTCGCTGGGGGCCAGATCTGGAGAATACGGTGGGTGGAAAAGCAATTCGAAGCCCAATTCATGCATTTTTGCCATCGTTCTCAATGACTTGTGGCACGGTGCGTTGTCTTGGTGGAACAACACTTTTTTATACCCTCCACCATAGGATGGGGGTATATTAACTTTGTCATTCCGTTTGTAACACATCGAAATATTGCTCTAAGACCCCATAAAGTAAAGTCGTGGTGAAATTCTGAGTCGATCTGACCATGCCCGTCCGTCCGTCTGTTGAAATCTCCCTAACTTCCGAACGAAACAAGTTATCGACTTGAAACTTAGCACAAGTAGTTGTTATTCATGTAGGTCGGATGGTATTGCAAATGGGCCATATCGGTCCACTTTTACGTATAGCCCCCATATAAACGGACCCCCAAATTTGGCTTGCAGACCCTCAAGAGAACCAAATTTCATCCGATTCGGCTGAAATTTGATACATGGTGTTTGTATATGGTCTCTAACAACCATGCAAAAATTGGTTTACATCGGTCCATAATTATATATAGCCCCCATACAAACCGATCCCCCGATTTGGCTTTCTGAGCCTCTAAGAGAAGCAAATTTCATTCGATCCGGCTGAAATTTGATACATGGTGTTAGTATATGGTCTTTAACAACCTACAAAAATTGGTCCACATCGGTCCATAATTATATATAGCCCCCATATAAACCGATCCCCAGATTTGGATTACGGAGCCTCTAAGAGAAGAAAATTTCATCCGATCCGGCTGAAATTTGGTTCATGGTGTTAGTATATGGTCTCTAACATCTGTGCAAAAATTGGTCCACATCGGTCAATAATTATATATAGCCCCCATATAAACCGATCCCCCGATTTGGCTTGCGGAGCCTTTAAGAGAAGCAAATGTCATCCGATCAGCCTGAAATTTGGTACATGGTGTTAGTATATGGTCTCAAATAACTATGCAAAAATTGGTCCACATCGGTCCATAATTATATATAGCCCCCATATAAACCGATCCCCAGATTTGACCTCCGGAGCATCTTGGAAGACCAAAATTCATTTGATTCAGTTGAAATTTGGTACGTGATGTTAGTATATGGTATCCAACAACCATGCAGGAATTGGTTCATATCAGTCCATAATTATATATAGCCCCCTATAAACCCATCCCCAGATTTGACCTCCGGTGGATAAGCAAAATTCATCCGATCTGATTGAAATTTAGTACGTGGTGTTAGTATATGGTCTCTAATAACCATGCAGGTATTGGTCCATATCAGTTCATAATTATATATAAAATTGGTCCATATCAAGTTCATAATTGTAGCCCCCATATAAGCGACGTGGTGTTAGTATATGGTCTTTGATGTTTTCGTCGGTAACAACCTCTTTCGGGGGTCCACTGCGTTCACCGTCCTCCGTGCTCATTTCACCACGCTTGAATTTTGCATACCAATCAATTATTGTTGATTTCCCTGGGGCAGAGTCCGGAAACTCATTATCAAGCCAAGTTTTTGCTTCCACCGTATTTTTTCCCTTCAGAAAACAGTATTTTTATCAAAACACGAAATTCCATTTTTTTTCACAATAACAAAAGTTGCTTCACAAAAGACGCTCTATTTCACAAACTAATTGACATACAGACGTCAAATTTTGACACGAATTATTTGAAGGTTGGTACTATATAAAAATAATATGCATTTAATACTAGCGACGCCATCTATGTGTCAGACCGGGGACTTATCAGCCAACCTGTTATACTGGATTTGATAGTGGGAATAGTGTTATTTGCTAATCCAAAAAAAATAAAAAATAATCCCATTAAGAGCCCTTCTATATTTTTAGCACTCACCAAATCTTGTCCTAAAATATTTTGGCATTTTATCCTATTTAAAGTAGATAACATTTTGCAATATATCCATAGGCTTTTGCATGGTCACCATACTATGATCAAATTATAAAATTTCATTAAGGGCCACTTAACACAGAGACCTATCACTGTGTCATCGGGACACTAGAGAATACAGATACAAAACAGAAGCTTCACAAAAAAAAAATTACTTGGCGTTGACGAGTACGAAAAACTAACAATGCTGATATTTAAATTTCACTTGTATAACTAAAAGCTTACAGGTATAGGATTGCTGGTCTAGGGAGGAGTGACAGAAGATGGCCTACATAGAGTCAGAAAGAGAACACAATGTTAATTTTCGCTATTTGCTTCGTTTTGTTTTTGATGGTTTGTTTTCAATGAATGTTCGTGTTGCCATTTACCTTTATTGTGTCACTAATTTACCAAAAAAACAATTCCCTTGATAAGCCCAACAAAATGGTATTACCGGAGTACCATTCCATGTGGTCTACTACAAACTAAGTATTAATGACGTATGACATAGAACATGTTTTAGCTGTTAAGGTTTGCAGAATTTTAGGTATTAGGTAAGAGCTGATGATGATTGTGGCCAACTATTTTGAATACTAGGATTTACTATTACACGAGATTTTATTGGTAATTAGAAAACAAAAACACAAATCGAATTTTTTAACAACTGTCCCAGAACTAAACGCAAGATCGCAATACTTTTGCGGGCTGTCCTCATATTTCCATAATGTCCTCGGAATTAACGAAAGGTTGAGAAAGTGTTCAAGAAATTAACGCTGATCATATGTGTACTTGGTATCGGAACCATTATATACGTTGCATATTCATTTTGCAGTAAAGTGTCTGCGTGATAAAAATGGAATTAGTTTTATTCTAATATGAGATACGTGAGTCGTCTCAGAAATGTAACAAACACTTCCACTTTCATGTATTTATTTGCTGTAGCACCTTTCAATAATACAAACAATGTAAAAAAAATATTCGATCTTATAAATAAATTTTGCAAATTTTACGTTTCGACGAAGATTCGAACCGCGGACCATAAAGTTTGTAGTCGAACACACTACCCACTGAGCTATGAAGCTCTTATCTTCACCGCGTTTAAATACTAACAATAACTATCAACGCCCATGCAACACATGCAGTCAATTTATAGACGAGCTTGCTTTGCGCGCACACACACGAAGACATTTTGGCAATACGAGGAATGTCAAAGATCAAACATCTTGCATTGGCCGTTAAAGTTAAATTCGGAGACATTGAACGTCCAGGGATTTAGCATTGTAGCTATGCGTGCCAAATTTGGTTGAAATCGATTCAGATTTAGATATAGCTCCCATATATATCTTTCGCTCGATATGAACTAATATGGTTCTAATAGCCAGAATTTTGGCCCAATTTGGTTGAAATTTTGCGCAGTGAGTAGATTTAGCATTGTAGGTATGCGTGCCAAATTTGATTAAAATCGGCTCAGATTTATATATAGCTCCATATATAGCTTTCGCCCGATATGGACTAAAACGGTCCCAGAAGCCAGAGCTTTACCCAATTTGGTTGAAATTTTGCACTAGGAGTACAATTAGTAGTGTAGTCATGTGTGCCAAATTTTGTTGAAATCGGTTCAGATTTAGATATAGCTCCCATATATAGCTTTCGCCCGATTTACACTCATATGACCACAGTGGCCAATCTTTTACTCCGATTTAATTGAAATTTTGCACAGGGAGAAGAATTAGCATTGTTGCTATGCGTGCCTAATTTGGTTGAAATCGGTTAAGATTTAGATATATCTCCCATATATAGCTTTCGCCCGATTTACACTCATATGACCACAGAGGCCAATTTTTTACTCCGATTTAGTTGACATTTTGCACAGGGAGTAGAATTAGCATTGTAGCTATGCGTGCCAAATTTGGTTGAAATCGGTTCAGATTTAGATATAGCTCCCATATATTTGTTTTTCTGATTTCGACAAAAATGGTCAAAATACCAACATTTCCCTTGTAAAATTGCCACTGCTTAGTCGAAATGTTGTAAAAATTACCCTAATTTTCCTAAACTTCTAATACATATATATATCGAGCGATAAATCATAAATAAACTTTTGCGAAGTTTCCTTAAAATTGCTTCAGATTAAAATGTTTCCCATATTATTTTTTACTAAAATTGTGTTCCACCCTAGTGCATTAGCCATCTTAAATTTTGAGTCTATAGATTTTGTAGAAGTCTATCAAATTCTTTCCAGATCGAGTGATATTTAAATGTATGTATTTGGGACAAACCTTTAGCCCCCAACACATTTGACGGATGTGATATGATATCGAAAATTTAGATCTACAAAGTGGTGCAGGGTATAATATAGTCGGCCCCGCCCGACTTTAGAGTTTCCTTACTTGTTTTTTTTTTTTTTTTATATTAGATAATAACATCGCGCGTTTTCTATTTTGAACTCTTTTCATATTCAGTTCACCACTCGCTAGTGTATAATAACGATTTTTGTTGTTTCATTTCCATTTTAACACTCACGGTTATACCGTTGTTGAGAATTCTTATTCTAATAGTTGTCATTTCGGATGCAAATGTTTATTTTTCTAGTAGTTCTATTTTTCTAAGTTTTCGAGGTTGTTGGTGTCATGGCATTTTCCAATCGTTCTATGGAAGAACTTCATAAATTCGTAATGCCAATGTTAACATTTGCCTCCTTCTTGTAAGTGCTTTTGGCATAAACATTTTGCATATTCTCCTTTGGGCGACAATGAATTTAGCATCAACATTTCCATAGGCCCTGAGTCATGATGGTAATGGCATCCTGTTTCTATTGCTCTATTGCTTAACCAGACAATAGGTAGTGTAACACTGCCACCTCACTAGCGTAGTCACTTCTCCGATGGCAATTGTCGATTGCTAGGTGCACCAGATGTGGCTGCTTGTTGTCGTGAATTGACTGTAATGTGGTTGTCACAATACCAGTGGGTACTCGACAATGACTTGCAGTGTGATGCATACATTTAACGTTGTTACTTTGAGCGGTGGAAACTGCCACTTTAGTTTGGACATTTTTTTTTAAGCTTGAGCAACTTTTTTCCGCCTTTCGCTACCCAAAGGTGGATGAATGTTGTTTAAGCGAAGACACATAGAAAAACAAAATAGAATGTTTTGTTCTCAAGTGAAATTTTAAAGAAACCAAATTCTACACGTAACGAAATTTTAGACAAACGAAACTCGTCCTTCTTATAACGCATTTCCGTGAAGAGCAACTAAACTCGAATTTATACAAGCATTGCAATTTTTATACCCGCCACCATAGGATGGGGGGTATATGAACTTTGTCATTCCGTTTGTATTCTAAATTACACTACGGAACCTGATAGTGGTTTAGACGACAACGACATTCAACACCCTCCCAATACCCGATCTTTTGAAAATATAGCCACAGACATACCAACGAAGAATGAAATAAAGCTAGCAATAAATCAATTGAAGAACGGTAAAGCAGCAGGCATCGACAATCGACAATCGACCAGCAGAGTTTTAAAAATGAGACCCATAATATTTCGCAGAAATACTTAGTCAACTGATAAACAAGATATGGCGTACAGAATCGATCCCCTCAGAATGGAAAGAAAGTCTGATAGTAAAAATACCAAAGAAAGGGGACCTTAAACTATGCAACAACTGGAGAGGCATAGCTTTAACACCATCAATACGAGTATGTAAAATTTTTAACAGGATTATACTTTCACGCATACTTGATCCATTAGACAAATGCCTCCGCACAGAACAGGCCGGGTTCAGATCTAACCGGTCATTTGTCGATCAGATAAATAGTGTACGATTAACAGAACAGTGTAATGAGTTCAACTCAGCGTTATATCTAACATTTATCGATTTTGAAAAGGCGTTCGATACCGTAAATAGAAACAAGATCTGGGAAGACCTCCGGAACAAAAACGTGCCGGAAAAAAATAATTAACCTTATAAAGACTCAATATACCGATTCAACAATGAGAGTTTTTCATAAGGGCACAATTAGAAAAACCATCAGTAGAGTAAAACAAGGATGCCTGCTTTCCCCACTCCTTTTTATAACCACACTCGACGAAATATTGTCATTCTCAACAAACCAAAACAAAGGCATCGCATGGAGACTGCACCACAATCTTGAAGATCTAGAATATGCCGATGACATCGTATTACTCGCAACAAATACAGAAAAATATTGTCATACTCAACAAACCACGAAATATTGTCATAACAGGTTGGCTGATAAGTCCCCGGTCTAACAAAGAAAAACACATTTTTTTGTCAAAATTCGTTTTTATTATTTAGCATAGTTCCCTTCAAGAGCGCTACAACGATTATAACGACCTTCCAATTTTTTATACCATTTCGGTAGTACTCCTTCGGTTTTGCCTCAAAATAGGCCTCAGTTTCGGCGATCTTCATTGCAGCCAAATTTTTCCCCTGCGAGCATCCCTTTGAGGTCTGAGAACAAGAAAAAGTCGCTGGGGGCCAGATGTGGAGAATACTGTGGGTGGGGAAGCAATTCGAAGCCCAATTCATGAATTTTTGCCATCGATATCAATGACTTGTGGCACGGTGCGTTGTCTTGGTGGAACAACACTTTTTTCTTCTTCATATGGGGTCGTTTGCCGCGATTTCGACCTTCAAACGCTCCAATAACGCCATATAATAGTCACTGTTGATGGTTTTTCCCTTCTCAAGATAATCGATAAAAATTATTCCATTCGCATCCCAAAAAACAGAGGCCATTACTTTGTCAGCGGACTTTTGAGTCTTTCCACGCTTCGGAGACGGTTCACCGGTCGTTGTCCACTCAGCCAACTGTCATCAACAGCCATCAACACGTTGTTGTTTTTGGTCAAATGTGAGCTCGCGCGGCACCCATTTTGCACAGAGCTTCCGCATATCCAGGTATTGATGAATGATATGACCAACACGTTCCTTTGATATCTTTAAGGGCTCTGCTATCTCGATCAACTTCATTTTACGGTCATTCAAAATCATTTTTTGGATTTTCTTGATGTTTTCGTCGGTAACTACCTCTTTCGGGCGTCCACTGCGTTCGCCGTCCTCCGTGCTCATTTCACCACGCTTGAATTTTGCATACCAATCAATTATTGTTGATTTCCCTGGGGCAGAGTCCGGATACTCGTTATCAAGCCAAGTTTTTGCTTCCACCGTATTTTTTCCCTTCAGAAAACAGTATTTTATCAAAACACGAAATTCTTTTTTTTTTCAATTTTTTTTTACAATAACAAAATTTGCTTCACAAAACACACTCTATCTCACAAAGTAATTGACTTATAGACGTCAAATTTTGACTCGAATCATTTGAAGGTTGGTACTATATAAAAATAATGTGCATTTTATACTAGCCATCTATGTGTCAGACCGGGGACTTATCAGCCAACCTGTTACTCAACAAACAAAAACAAAAGGCATCCCATGGAGACTGCACCACAATCTTGAAGATATAGAATATGCCGATGACATCATATTACTCGCAACAAACACAGAAAACATGCGATGCAAAATCAACGAATTATCTATGCACGTAGCAAAAAAATGGTGATAAAGCGAATAGTATGCTTGTTAATTCAAATCTAAACCCTACTTTTTATCTAAATGGGAGACCTATTGAAAATTTAACCAACTTTTGTTATTTGGGCAACAACATCAATCAAAGTGGCGGGAGCGACTGATGCTGTGGATATGCGCACTCAAAAAACCAGAAGCGCATACTGCAACTTAACAAATATTTGGAACTCAGGTGCGATTTCTCCAAAGACAAAACTTTTAGATTTATAACGCCTGTGTGAAGTCAGTTTTATTATATGGATCTGAGACGTGGTTAGTAAACGAGAATATCAAAAATAAACTGCAAGTTTTCACCAATCGGTGCTTGAGGAATATTTTAAAAATTTGGTGGCCAAGGACAATCTCAAATAAAGACATTTTGCAACTGGCCCAGCAAGATGATATCAAATAAAAAGAAGAAATTACAAATGGATCGGTCGCACACTTCATAAAGCTTTTGACGATATATGCCATAAAACACTGAGTTGGAATCGTCAGGGTACGCGTAGCAGGGGACGACCAAAACCACATATTCTTAATGAAACTGGAAAAAGTTTTAACGAGTTAAGATATATTGCTTCGGTTAGAGTAAGATGGAGATTCTATGTAAATATGTTAGCTTATGTTCGTGATGGAATACGCTAATAAATAAATTCCGTTTGTAACACATCGAAATATTGCTCTAAGACTTGACTTTCGGAGCCTCTTGGAGGAGCAAAATTCATACGATCCAGTTGAAATTTGGTACATGGAGTAAGCATATGATCTCTAACAACCATGCAAAAATTAGTCCATATCGGTCCATAACTATATATATAGCCCCCATATAAACCGATCACCAGAGTTGACCTTCGGAGCCTCTAGGAGGAGCAAAATTTATCCGATCTGGTTGTAATTTGATACGTGGTGTTAGTAACATATATGGTCTCTACCAACCATGCTAAAATTGGTCTTTATCGGTCTATAATTTAATATATCTCCCATATAAACCGATTGTCAGATTTGTGGACGCTAACAACCATGCCAAACTTGGTCATTATCGGCCCTCAGATAAATCGATCCCCAATCACACAAAAATTGGTCCATATCGCTTCATATTTGTATAAAGCCCCCATATAAAGCGACCCCCATTTTTCAATTCTGGCTCTCTACTTACCGCGCAAAAGTTCCTTTCAGTTCGTAATTATTTTAAAACTTTCCTATATAAACCTTTTTTTTTCCTACTATGTATAAATAACAAACTTACAATTTAGAAGACGGTGTTAAGAAGTTTTAAGATGCCTGGCCATCGGTACGCATTACCGTAGTGGAGGGTACATAAAATTCGGCCCGGCCGAAATTACGGCCGTATATACATGTTGTTCCTAATCCTTTTTATTTGATTTTTTAAAGAAATTTTTTTAACGTCAAAAGAAAACATTGTTTATCTAACATTTCGTTGCTCAGAAAATAGAACTCTACCTTCAAAGTACTACGTTTGTCAAACTGTAGTTTTTTTACCAAGCAAACATACTCGTACCTTCAGTGTGTTTGTCAAAATGTTTTGACTAAATGAGGTAATAAACGCAATTTTTTTGGTTGCTATAATAGGAATATTCTTCAAGGGATTTTGCCAAATTTCTTTATATAAAAAATGGAATATCGGTCGATAAAAATTTTGTTTGAAATAAAAGAAATTATTTCTTCAGGTGTACCCCCTATAATGCAATTCCATTAGGTTTATGTACGTCTATTTGAAGGTTAGTTTTAATGTGTGAATTGCAAAAAATGTACCATCTTATGGTCGTTCTAAAGAGGCATTAAGATTTTAGTTTTCTCTTAGCTCTCACGAATGTTTAAATATTTTAAAGGATTAAAATGTCATTTTGAAAAAAGTTGTTGCTTGAATGAAATTACATTGAAAATAAAAACATATAAACATATTCTAATGGTATATCCGATTTTGTTAATGATATTATAACAAGTAAGGAAAGCCTAAAGTCAGGGTGAAGCCGACATCATTATACCACTTTGTCGACCAATATTTCACACATTTCCAACATTTGGATACTATCTAAAATCCTTCTTTAGACTTAAAATTTCAAATATGAAATTCTGTCCTCTGGGCACATTTAAATCCATATTGGTGGAAATAGAAACTTGTGCTCACATAATTAAGTCATTAAAATCACAACATAAACAAAAATATACAGCCGTAAGTTCGGCGAGGCCGAATCTTATGTACCATCCACCATGGATTGCGTAAAAACTTCTACCACAATCGAATTACTTGGGTTGCGGTAACCCTTGCCGATGGCAAGGTATCTTAAAAAATCCTTAACGCCGTCTTCTAAATTGTAAGTTAGTCCATTCGGGGGATATATTAAACAAAAACAAGTATATACGGCCGTAAGTTCGGCCAGGCCGAAGCTTATGTACCCTCCATCATGGATTGCGTAGAAACTTCTAAACACTGCCATCCACAACCGAATTACTTAAGTTGCGGTAACGCTTGCCGATGGCAAGGTATCTTAAAACCTCCTAACACCATCTTCTAAATTGTATGTAAGTCCATACGTGGTATATATTAAATCAAAAAAGATCGATCCAATACGTATATAATTCAGTTTGACAAAGTAGACATAAAATTTTGACAAAATTTTCTACAGAAATAAAATTTTAACAAAATTTTCTATAGAAATAAAATTTTCACAAAATTTTCTATAGAAATAAACTTTTGACAAAATTTTCTATAGAAATAAAATCTTGGTAGATTATTTTTGGCTCGAGTTGCAACCATGATTATGAATCGAATAAAATTTGAACAAAATTTTCTATAGAAATAAAATTTTGACAATTGAAAATTTTATTATGAACCGAATAAAATTTTAACAAAATTTTCTACAGAAATAAAATTTTAACAAAATTTTCTATAGAAATAAAATTTTCACAAAATTTTCTATAGAAATAAACTTTTGACAAAATTTTCTATAGAAATAAAATCTTGGTAGATTATTTTTGGCTCGAGTTGCAACCATGATTATGAACCGAATAAAATTTGAACAAAATTTTCTATAGAAATAAAATTTTGGCAATTGAAAATTTTATTATGAACCGAATAAAATTTTAACAAAATTTTCTCTAGAAATAAAATTTTGACAAAATTTTCTGTAGAAATAAAATTTTGGTAGACTAGTTTTGGCTCTAGTGGCAACCATGATTATGAACCGATATTGACCAATTTTTGTGTGATTGGACCAATTTTGGTATGGTTGTTAGCGACCATATACTAACACCACGTTCCCAATTGGAACCGGATCGGATGAATTTTGCTCCTCCAAGAGGTTCCGGAGGTCAAATCTGGAGAACGTTTTATATGGGGGCTATATATAATTATGGACAGATATGGACCAATTCTGGCACGCTTGTTAAAGATCATATACTAACACCATGTTCCAAATTACAACCGGATTGGATGAAATTTGCTTCTCTTGGAGACTTCGCAAGCCAAATCTGGGGATCGGTTTATATGGGGGCTATATATAATTATGAACAGATGTGGACCAATTTTTGCATGGTTGTTAGAGACCATATACCAATATCATGTACCAAATTTCAGGCGGATCGGATGAAATTTGCTTCTCTTTGAGGCTCCGGGACCCAAATCTGGGGATCGGTTTATATGGGCGCTATATATAATTATGGACCGATGTGGACCAATTTTTGCACGGTTGTTAGAGACCATATACCAACACCATGTACCAAATTTCAGCCGGATCGGATGCAATTTGCTTCTCTTTAAGGCTTCGCAAGCCAAATCTGGAGATCGGTTTATATGGGGTCTATATACAATTATGAACCGATGTCGACCAATTTTTGCACGGTTGTTAAAGACCATATACCAACTTCATGTACCGAATTTCAGCCGGATCGGATGAAATTTGCTTCTCTTTGAGGCTCCGCAAGCCAAATCTGGGGATCGGTTTATATGGGGGCTATATATAATTATGGACCGATGTGGACCAATTTTTACATGATTGTTAGAGACCATATACCAACACCATGTTCCAAATTTCAGCCGGATCGGATGAAATATGCTTCTCTTAGAGGCTCCACAAGCCAAATCTGGGGATCGGTTTATATGGGGGCTATATATAATTAAGGACCGATATGGACCAATTTTTGCATGGTTGTTAGAGACCATATACCAACATCATGTAGCAAATTTCAGCCGGATCGGATGAAATTTTCTTCTCTTTGAGGCTCCGCAAGCCAAATCTGGGGATCGGTTTATATGGCGTCTATATAATTATGGACCGATATGAACCAATTTTGGCAGTGTTGTTAGAGACCATATACTGACACCATGTACCAAATTTCAGCCGGATCGGATGAAATTTGCTTCTTTTAGAGAAATCGCAAGCCAAATTTGGGGGTCCGTTTATATGGGGGCTATACGTAAAAGTGGACCGATATGGCCCATTTGCAATACCATTCGACCTACATCAATAACAACTACTTGTGCCAAGTTTCAAGTCGATAGCTTGTTTCGTTCAGAAGTTAGCGTGATTTCAACAGACGGACGGACGGACATGCTCAGAATTTCACCACGACCCAGAATATATGTACTTTATGGGGTCTTAGAGCAATATTTCGATCTGTTACAAACGGAATGACAAAGTTAATATACCCCTATCCTATGGTGGAGGGTATAAAAATAGAAAATTAATATAAAAGTAAAAAAATAATAAAAAAAAAAATAAATTGCATCCCCGCTGGGATTTGAACCTGTGCCGTTTGACTTTTTCGCTTCCATGGAAGTTCTTTTGAGAAAGGTTTGCAAATTACGTGGATTTTTAATTTTTTTTTTTTTGTTGGTTTTTAATAGAAAAAAAAATATATTTATACGAAAATATATGCCGAAAATAAAAAATAAAAACTATGCAAAACATAAAAAATATTTGATAAGAAAATTGCCTCTGGTGAGATTTGAACCTGCGTTTCTTATTTTTTCGTTCATACTAATAAATAACATCTCGAGAAGCAATTAGAATGTTATACTTTGATGTCGTATTACGATCATATCACAACTATTTGAATTGACCTTTCGACGCTTTATGTTCAATGGCGTTTGTGGCTGAGTGTGCTAAGGCGTTCTTTTATGGTGCCATCAAACCCAGGTTCAACCCCTGGTCGGAGCGAAAAAGTTTTTCAAATTGTAAAAAATTAGATAATAGGAAAATAATAGTGTAATAAAAAATATGGTTGAAAAAAATAATTTAATTGGTTGAAAAAAAAACTTTTTTTTCGCGTTTTAAATTTCTTCATTCAAATTAACTTCCAGGGCACAACTTCTAAAGCAATGCAAAGGATCCAAAAAGGGAGTACTTCCGTCGTATGACAAGCCCATATAAAATTCATTGGAGATGATCTAAGTTTGCACTACTTCCGGATCACAGATTGGGGATCCAAACTACTTTTTTGGAAGCTCTTTTTTTGTTGGGTAGATATATGGCAGCTATATCTAAATCTTAACCGATTTTTTCTAAAATCAATAGGGATCGTCTTTGAGCCGAAAAAAGACGCTATGCCAAATTTGAGGACGATCGGACTTAAACTGCGAGCTGGACTTTGCAGACAGGCAGACGGACATCGCTAAATCGACTCAGAACTTAATTCTAAGACGATCGGTATACTAAAAGATGGGTCTATGGCGGTTTCTTATTGGCGTTACATACAAATGCACAAACTTATACCCTGTACCACAGTAGTGGTGAAGGGCATAAATATTAAGAAAATTGTTATTTTTTAAGTTTTTTTCTTAATGTTTTGAATCAGAAATACTGATGACTTCCGCCCTATAACAAGACAATATAAAACTCATTACTTCTGATTCAATTTTTTATCACTTCCACATCCATTGGGTTCCTCTATATTATCGAATAAATATCTTAAATAACTAAAGAATTTTATCTTGGCATATCAAAACAAAACCTCTTTTGAAAACCCCTTTTCGAATTCTATTCCATCTACTTGCCATAGTTTGCCACCATGGCGCCTTTAAGCTTATGTCAATGTCTTCTTGTAATTTAGAGCAATTTTAATTGAATTCTTTTTTATTACCTTTTTATGCCATAGCATTAATGTCGTTTTCTTCTTAAATGTTCACAATGTTTCCTATCTTTACATTCCAGTCAATGTCGTATTGGCTTATTTAGTTGTTTTGCATGAAGGCAATTTCTTCGAAAACATTTTTCTTGTTACGATGACATCGCGAATTCTATGCATATTTTCAATTTGCATAGGATTTCGCTGTTTAAGTTGTAGAAGTAGTAGCGATTGTATCCTAGTTTACCATAAACTTTATTTTAATGCAATTGCCATCAGTTGAAGCGTTCTGATATTTATTTTAACAAATTTTACTGTTGCTTTGGTTGGTGTTGGGTGAAGCAAAAAATTATACAAATATTTTGTGTCATTCACACGCACTTTGAACATGTCTAGTAAAAGGGTGGTAATGTGTATCTTTCTATCAGAGAAATTTATCTTCAACATTATGAACAAAATTCAATGGTAATTTTGAGTTAATTTCTTCGCGTTTATGACAATAATTTTCTTTTGAGTGTAAAATCAATATTATTTTTACGAGTACATCCATGTTTTCGCAAAACCTTTCCAAATCTTCTTTTGATAAAAACTTAATTCAATTGGCTTTTATGAATTCATTTACTGTAGGTTTGTGAAAATAGCCAATGGCTACACATATTTTTGTCAATGCATAACATAAAGGGAAGTAACTCAATATTAATTAAATTCACATACTATTTTTTAATTATCCACTTTTTATACCTTGCACCACTCAGTGGAATAGGGCGCATTAAAATTAATTCCATACATATGGCCAAATATGAAAGATTGCGCAATCTTAATCGACACATTATATCTGTAGCCATCTGTTTGGAAATATACTCTCCTCCATAGGATTGGGGGTATATTAACTTTGTCATTCCGTTTGTAACACATCGAAATATTTGCTCTAAGACACCCTAAAGTATATATATTCTGGGTCGTGGTGAAATTCTGAGTCGATCTAACCACGGCCGTCCATTACGCTAACTTCCAAACGAAACCAGCTATCAACTTGAAACTTGCGCCACGTTGTTTTATTGATGTAGGTCGGATGGTATTCAAAATGGGCCATATCGGACCATTTTTACATATAGCCCCCCCCCCCCAATAAATCGACCCCCAGATTTGGCTTGTATCCGCATCCGGGAATATTGGAAAGACTAGGCACTGCTCCCAAGAGAGATTCCAATAAACAAATCCGATGGAGGGTGGCAGAATCTGTTCGAATACAAAGCCAAAGTATCAACCGAATCAATGGCGAAGAAGAGAAGCCCAACTGTCGCCTCAGAAGAGCATACCATTGAAGAATAAACAAACAAGAAAAAAGCTTCCAGCTATATTGGGAATACCAAGTACTGCTACCGGAAGGAAGTTCAAAATAAGCAAAATCCGATGAAGGGTGGCAAAATCGCTGCGAATATGAAACGAATGCGTCCACCAAATAAATCACGAATAAGAGAAGATCAACTATTATCAAATCAATAATGGCAAACCAAGACGGTTCACCGGTCTATATAACGCCTCTTGAATTCAAATAAAGGGTGATACGGTCAAAATTTGGTCAAGGGAAAACGCGTGTAAATCGGTGAAATCGTTTATTTAAAAAATCAAATTAAATTTCTTTTTCAAGTCCAATTAGTTTAAAATTCAGGAAAAATATTCAGGCTTTCGCTTTTCCAAATCCGAATTGCCGGGCCTCACGCTTGACACCTGCCATCAGATTTTGTACAGCCACCTTGTCCACCTTCTTCGCCGCAGAAAGCCAGTTTGCCTTGAACTGCTGCTCGTCCTTAGCAGTTTTTTTCGTCTTCTTTAGGTTCCGCTTGACAATAGCTCAGTATTTCTCAATTAGGCTGAGCACTGGCGTGTTGGGAGGGTTCTTGTCCTTGGGAACCACCTGCACGTTGTTGGCGGCGTGCCACTCCATGACCTTTTTACCGTAATGGCAAGATGCCAAATCCGGCCAAAACAGTACGGAACAACCGTGTTTCTTCAGGAAAGGCAGCAGACGTTTATTCAAACACTCTTTCACGTAAATTTCTTGGTTGACAGTCCCGGAAGCTATGAAAATGCTGCTTTTCAAGCCACAGGTACAGATGGCTTGCCAAACCAGGTATTTCTTTGCGAACTTTGACAGTTTTATGTGCTTGAAAATATCTGCTACCTTTCCCCTTCCTTTTGCCGTATAAAACTCCTGTCCCGGAAGCTGCTTGTAGTCGGCTTTGACGTAGGTTTCGTCGTCCATTACCACGCAGTCAAACTTCGTCAGCATCGTCGTGTACAGCCTCCGGGATCGCGCTTTGGCCGTCGTATTTTGTTTATCATCGCGATTTGGAGTCACTATCTTCTTGTAAGTCGATAGTCCGGCTCGTTTTTTAGCTCGATGCACGGTTGTAGACGATACACCCAACTTATTTGCGGCATCTCGGAGAGAGATGTTAGGGTTTCGCTTGAAACTAACGGCAACTCTCTTTGTCGTCTCAGCGGCTTCCGGTTTTCGATTTCCCCCCGATCCAGACTTCCTGGCTGTCGACAAACGTTCCCCAAACACTTTAATAACATTTGTAACGGTTGATTTGGAAACTTTTAGCGATTTTGCCAGCATTGCGTGCGAGTAGCTCGGATTTTCGCGATGCGCGGGCAAAATTTTGATACGTTGCTCTTCTTGCTTTGACAATTTGCTTTGGCATTTTGACAACTGAAGAGTGAATTCCAAAATCAAAATAGGAGCAACATTCTACACACACACACCTTCAAAATGAGGGGTGTTCAGGTTTTTTAAATGCAAAATTGAAAGTAATATGTCAAGTTTATATTGACCAAATTTTGACCGTATCACCCTCTAGCCCCCTTATAAACCGACCCTCCGATTTGGGGTTTATATTCTAGAACTTATATTAAATGTGCTGAATATTATGTGTATCCCCCATAATTTTAGCATAGCCCCCATTAGACCGATTTCCCGATTTAACTCCTAGTGTTTCTAGAAATTGTATCTTTTATCCGATTTGCCACAAATTGAAAATATGCTGGCATTTTAGACCCACAAAAAAGTGTGTATGATTTAGTTTTTATCGGTCCATTTTGTAAGGCCTCCATATGACCGATTTCAGATCTTGAGGGTCAGAAGCTGTACTGATCATAAAAACTGCTTGTAACTGAATTCACATTGCCAGATTTTACTCCTCGTAATCACTTAAGTAATGGCGGTAAAAATCAACAGATTTAAGATTTCAAATCAAGGCTTTATTTGGTCATTTACACGATATGTTTATGATTTCTCTAAAACTCAAACAAAATTGGTTCTTATACATCCGGAATCTGATCTAGTCTTGAAAGGTAGAATCTTAAATTTTTTTCGGGAAGCGTACTGGTTGAACTGATCTGCTTGGGAGAATATCTGTCATCAAATCCCCTGAAATTCTATATATTATTAAGTAACCCTCTATAACGAAGAGTTTTCAAAGGAAACTATTATATTTGATTCATGGCGGTGGGTATCTAAGATTCGGCCCGGCCGAACTTACTACTGTATATACTTGTTATGCTATACATTTGTAACTCTATTACTTGGTACTCTTTCTTCGATCTCAAAAGATCTGCCATAGAAGTGGAGAAATCAAATCCCCGTGGTGGTGAAGTTTTATTTTTTTATACCCTCCACCATAGGATGGGGGTATATTAACTTAGTCATTCCGTTTGGGTCGTGGTGAAATTCTGAGTCGATCTGAGCATGTCCGTCCGTCCGTCCGTCTGTCGAAATCACGCTATCTTCTGAACGAAACAAGCTATCGACTTGAAACTTGGCATAAGCAGTTGGTATTGTTGTAGGTCGGATGGTATTGCAAATGGGCCATATTGGTCCACTTTTACGTATAGCCCCCATATAAACGGACCCCCAAATTTGGCTTGCCGACCCTCTAAGAGAAGCAAATTTCATCCGATCCGGCTGAAATTTTGTAGATTATGTTAGTATATGGTCTCTAACAACCTTGCAAAAATTGGTCCACATCGGTCCATAATTATATATAGCCCCCATATAAACCGATCCCCAGATTTGGCTTGCGGAGCCTCTAAGAGAAGCAAATTTCGTCCGATACGGTTGAAATTTGGTACATGGTGTTAGTATATGGTCTCTAACAACCTTGCAAAAATTGGTCCACATCGGTCCATAATTATATATAGCCCCCATATAAACCGATCCCCAGATTTGACTTGCGGAACCTCTAAGAGAAGCAAATTTCATCCGATCCGGCTGAAATTTGGTATATGGTCTCTAACAACCATGCAAAAATTGGTCCACATCGGTCCATAATTATATATAGCCCCCATATAAACCGATCCCCAGATTTTACCTCCGGAGCCCCTTGGAAAAGCAAAATTCATCCGATTCGGTTGAAATTTGGTAATTATATATAACCCCCATATAAACCGATCCCCAGATTTGGGTTGCGGTGCCTCCAAGAGAAACAAATTTCATCCGATCCGGTTGTAATTTGGTACATGGTGTTGGTATATGGTCTCTAACAACCATGCAAAAATTGGTCAACATCGGTCCATAATTATATATAGCCCCCATATAAACCGATCCCCAGATTTGACCTCCGGAGCCCCTAGGAAGACCAAAATTCATCCGATTCGGTTGAAATTTGTTACGTGATGTTAGTTATGATATTTAAGAACCATGCCAAAAGTGGTCCATATCAGTTCATAATCATATATAGCCCCCATATAAACCGATCACGAGATTTGGTTTTGGAGCCACTTGGAGGAGCAAATTTCATCCGAGTCAGTTGAAATTTGGTACATTGTGCTAGTATATGGCCGTTAACAACCATGCCTAACTAGGTCCATATCGGTCTATAGTTATATATAGCCCTCAGATAAATAGATCCCCAATCACACAAAAATTGGTCCATATCAAGTTCATAATTGTATATAGCTCCCATATAAGCGACCCCCATATTTCAATTATGGCTCTCTACGTACCGTGCAAAAGTCCAGAACATATAGACAGACGGATATAGCTAGATCCTTTCAGATTCTGATTTAAATGAAAAAAAAAAAAACAAGTATATACGGCCGTAAGTTCGGCCAGGCCGAATCTTATGTACCCTCCACCATGGATTGCGTAGGAACTTCTACTAAAGGCTGTCATCCACAATCGAATTACTTGGGTTGCGATAACACTTGCCGATGGCAAGGTATCGTAAAACTTTTTAACACTGTCTTCTAAATTGTAAGTTAGCCCATACGGGGTATATATTAAACAAAAAAAGGCGGATTAAATACGTATATAATCTAGTTTGACAAAATTTTCTATAGAAATAAAATTTTGACAACATTTTCTATAGAAATGGAACCTTGACAAAATTTTCTATAGAAATAAAATTTTGACAAAATTTTCTATAGAAATAAAAATTTGACAAAATTTTCTATAGAAATAAAAACTTGACAAAATTTTCTATAGAAATAAAATGTTGACAAAATTTTCTATGGAAGTAAAATGTTGACAAAAATTTCTATAGAAATAAAATGTTGACAAAATATTGTATAGAAATAAAATTTTGACAAAATTTTGTATAGAAATAAAATGTTGACAAAATTTTCTACAGAAATAATTTTTTTACAAAATTTTCTATAGAAATAAAATTTTGACAAACATTTCTATAGAAATAAACTTTTGACAAAACTTTCTATAGAAATGAAATTTTAACAAAACTTTCTATAGTAATAAAATTTGACAAAATTTTCTATGGAAATAAAGTTTAGGTAGATTACAAAATTTTCTATAGAAATAAAATTTTGACAAAATTTTCTATGGAAATAAAATTTTGACAAACATTTGTATAGAAATAAACTTTTGACAAAACTTTCTATAGAAATGAAATTTTGACAAAACTTTCTATAGTAATAAAATTTGACAAAATTTTCTATGGAAATAAAGTTTTGGTAGATTATTTTTGGCGATATGGACCAATTTTTGTGTAATAAGTCATCGGCTATATATAACTAAAGACCGATATGGACCAATTTTTACATGGCTGTTAGAGGCCATATATTGACAAAATGTACCAAATTTCAACCGTATCGGATGACTTTTGCTCCTCCAAGAGGTTCCGGACGTCAAATCTGGGGACGGTTTATATGGGAACTATATATAATTATGGACCGATATGGACCAATTTTTGCATGGTTGTTAGAGACCATATACTAACACCATGTACCAAATTTCAACTGGATCGGATGAATTTCGCTCTTCCAAGAGGCTCCGGAGTTCAAATCTGGGGATCGGTTTATATGGGGGCTATATATAATTATGGACCGATATGGACCAATTTTTGCATGGTTGTTAAAAACCGTATACTAAGACCACGTACTAAATTTCAACCGGATCGGATGAATTTTGCTCCTCCAAGAGGCTCCGGTGGACAAATCTGGGGATCGGTTTATATGGGAGCTATATATAATTATGGACCAATATGGACCAATTTTTACATGGTTGTTAGAGGCCGTATACTAACATCAGGTACCAAATTTCAACCGGATCGGATGAATTTTGCCCCTCCAAAAGTCTCCGGAGGTCAAATCTGGGGATCGGTTTATATGGGGGCTATATACAATTATGGACCGATATGGACCAATTTTTGCATGGTTGTTAGAGACCATATACTAACATCAGGTACCAAATATCAATCGGATCGGATGAATTTTGCCCCTCCAAGAGGCTCCGGAGGTCAAATCTGGGGATCGGTTTATATGGGGGCTATATATAATTATGGACCGATATGGACCAATTTTTGCATGGTTGTTAGAGACCGTATACTAAGACTACGTACCAAATTTCAACCGGATCGGATGAATTTTGCTGCTCCGGGAGGCTCCCCAAGCCAAATTTGGGGATCGGTTTATATGGGGGCTATACGTAAACGTGGTCCGATATGGCCCATTTTCAATACCATCCGACCTACATCAATAGCAACTACTTGTGCCAAGTTTCAAGTCGATAGCTTGTTTCGTTCGGAAGTTAGCGTGATTTCCACAGACGGACGGACATCCGGACAGACGGACAGACGGACAGACGGACGGACGGACAGACGGACAGACGGACGGACGGACGGACATGCTTAGATCGACTCAGAATTTCACCACGACCCAGAATATATATACTTTATGGGGTCTTAGAGCAATATTTCGATGTGTTACAAACGGAATGACAAAGTTAATATACCCCCATCCTATGGTGGAGGGTATAAAAAAATAAATTAAAACTAGTTTTTAATATTTTCTGTTAATGAATTGATCTAAAGAAACAAAATTACTATCAATTCAGCGGTTGTCATAACGATCAAAATCATATAATAGATAATCAAAATATTCAGTAAAGTCAATGAAAGTTCAGTAAATGTACTTCGTAATCTTTGTCACCATTAATCCATTCAATATAATAAGCGCTATTCTATTTTCCAATGTAAAGATATCTTTATTCAATATATTGTTAAATAAAATGTTCAATTTAAATGACACTAAATAAAGCTTCCAGCTACGTATGAGCAAGCGTTTATTGAATTGTTATTGAAAATATTTCCAAAGGCATTAAAAATACCGCGTTTGTGTCCATTTTGTTGTTGTTTTTTTATTTCGTATTCCTGGCACTGTTGTTGCTGCTGCCAATTTTATTGACACTGTCACACAAACTATGCCCCACATCTGTTTGAGCAGACTACTCGAATTGCATTACAAGGGATGTAGATATGGCAAATACAAATTTTGAACCACTAGCTCGATAGTATTCCAACCATTCTTGTCTACATAGACTATCTATGTAGGAGCCGGATATGTTTGTATTGTGCCATTTACCGGCGCCTTTAGTATGCAGGAAACTTTATCGCATCGCACAAAAAAAAAAACACATTGGAATGGTTGGTGATTATGCACTAAATGTGGTAGTAGTGAACTGAAAATAGTACATACTATAACTAAATGGCAAAAGTTTTAGTAAATAGACTAGATTGCAGTACTATGGAGGGATATTATAATAAGTCGTAATAGTAGCAAAAAAAAATTTAAAGTTTTTCCAGTTTAGCGAATCACGAGATTCTCTGCGAATATCAACTTTGTCTACTTCCGATAAAATTCTTAGGACAAGACTTAGAAAATATGATATTTGGGCATTTTAAGTGAATTAAAAAAAAATTTTTAATTACAAGAATTATTAATTTTTTATTGAATTTAAATGAAATCTTAAATACTCGCCACCATGAATCAAATTTAATAGTATTGTTGGTAAACCCCTAACTTACGTCTAGATTTTTCATTCAGGACAATTGGATAAAAATTGATATATCTAGATGCTTGATCATTAAAAAGCGGATATAGGTCTCTATCTGAACTTTGCCAAAACATATCAACCATTTTTTCCAAAGGTCTATGTGGATCTAAAATATCTCTAGATTTCCACTTGCAGGCAAATCGGAAAAAAATTGCGGTATCTAGAAGATCAAGAATTCCAATCGGGAGATTGATTTATATGCACCGTTGCCGCAGTTGGTACAATTCTATCACAATTTTTGATTTTTTTACTGTTCCTCTACAACCAAAAGGAACTTCATTTATTTTATATAGAAATAAAATTTTGACAAAATTTTCTATAGAAATAAAATTTTTAAAAAATTTTCTATAAAAATAAAAATTTGCTAAAATTTTCTATAGAAATTAAATTTTGTCCAAATTTTCTATAGAAATAAAATTTTGACAATCTTCTCTATAGAAATAAAATTTTGACAAAATTTTCTATAGATATAAAATTTTGACAAAGTTTTCTATAGAATTGAAATTTTGACTAAATTTTCTCAACAAATATAATCTTGACAAAATGTTCTATACAAATAAAATTTTGGCAAAATTTTCCACAGAAATAAAACATTGCCAAAATTTTCCACTGAAATGAAACATTGCCAAAGTTTTTTATAGAAATAAAAATTTTTACAAATTTTCTATAGATATAAAATTTTGACAAAGTTTTCTATAGAAATGAAATTTTGACAAAATTTTCTAAAGAAATATAATATTGACAAAATTTTCTATAGCAATAAAATTTTGACAAAATTTTCCACAGAAATAAAACATTGCCAAAATTTTTTATAGAAATAAAATCGTGTTCAAATTTTCTATAGAAATAAAACAAACTTCTCTATAGAAATAAAATTTTGACAAAATTTTCTACAGAAATAAAATTTTTCCAAAATTTTCCTCAGAAATAAAACATTGCAAAATTTTCTATAGAAACAAAATTTTGCTAAAATTTTCTATAGAAATAAAATTTTGCTAAAATTTTCTATAGAAATAAAATTTTGCTAAAATTTTCTATAGAAATAAAATTTTGCTAAAATTTTCTAACAAATAAAATGTTGCTAAAATTTTCTATAGAATTAATATTTGACAAACTTCTCTATAGAAATACAATTTTGACAAACTTCTCTATAGAAACAAAATTTTGACAACATTTTCTATAGATATAAAATTTTGACAAAGTTTTCTATAGAAATAAAATTTTGGCAAAATTTTATATAGAAATAATATTTTGGCAAAATTTTCCACAGAAATAAAACAATGCCAAAATTTTCTATAGAAATAAAATTTTGCCAAAATTTTCTATAGAAATGAAATTTTGTCCAAATTTTCTATAGAAATAAAATTTTGTCAAAATGTTCTATAGAAATAAAATTTGACAAACTTCTCTATAGAAATAAAGTTTTGACAAATTTTCTATAGAAATAAAATTTTGACAAAGTTTTCTATAGAAATAAAATTTTGACTAAATTTTCTATAGAAATAATATTTTGCCAAAATTTTCCACAGAAATAAAACATTGCCAAAATTTTCTATAGAAATAAAATTTTGCCAAAATATTCTATAGAAATGAAATTTTGCTAAAATTTTCTATAGAAATAAAATTTTGTCCAAATTTTCTATAGAAATTAAATTTTGTCCAAATGTTCTATAGAAATAAAATTTGACAAACTTCTCTATAGAAATAAAATTTTGACAAAATTTTCTATAGATATACAATTTTGACAAAGTTTTCTATAGAAATGAAATTTTGACTAAATTTTCTAAACAAATATAATCTTGACAAAATTTTCTATAGAAATAAATTTTTGACAATATTTTCTGTAGAAAAAAATTTTTGACAAACTTCTCTATAAAAATAAAATTTTGACAAAATTTTCTATAGAAATTAAATTTTGTCCAAATGTTCTATAGAAATAAAATTTGACAAACTTTTCTATAGAAATAAAATTTTGACAAAATTTTCTATATAAATACAATTTTGGCAAAATTTTCCACAGAAATAAAACATTGCCAAAATTTTCCACTGAAATAAAACATTGCCAAAGTTTTCTATAGAAATAAAAATTTTTCCAAATTTTCTATAGAAATAAAATGTTGACAAAATTTTCTACAGAAATAAAATTTTGATAAAATTTTCGGTAGAAAAAAAATGACAAACTTCTCTATAAAAATAAAATTTTTGACAAAATTTTCTATAGAAATAAAATTTTGACAAAATTGTCTACAGAAATAAATTTGTGACAAACTTTTCTATAAAAATAAAATTTTGACAAAATTTTCTCCAGAAATAAAATTGTGACAAACTTTTCTATAAAAATAAAATTTTGACTAAATTTGCTAAAGAAATAAAGAACATTTTCTATAGAAATAAAATTTTGACAAAATATTCCACAGAAATAAAACAATGCCAAAATTTTCCACTGAAATAAAACATTTCCAAAATTATTTATAGAAATAAAATCTTATTTGAATTTTCTATAGAAATAAAACAAACTTCTCTATAGTAATACAATTTTGACAACATTTTCTACAGAAATAAAATATTGCCAAAATTTTCCAAGAAATAAAACATTGCCAAAAGTTTCTATAGAAATAAAATGTTGCCTAAATTTTCCATAGAAATAAAATTTGACAAACTTATCTATAGAAATAAAATTTTGACAAAATTTTCTTTAGATATAAAATTTTCACAAATTTTTCTATAGGAATAAAATTTTGACTAAATTTTCTAAACAAATATAATCTTGACAAAATTTCCTATAGAAATAAAAATTTGACAAAATTTTCCACAGAAATAAAACTTTGCGAAAAATTTTGTATAGAAATAAAACAAACTTCTCTATAGAAATAAAATGTTGACAAAATTTTCTATAGATATAAAATTTTGACAAAGGTTTTCTATAGAAATAAAATTTTGACAAAATTTTCTATAGAAATAATATTTTGACAAAATTTTCTATAGATATAATATTTTGACAAAACTTTCTATAGAAATAAAATTTTGATAAAATTTTCTATAGAAATAAAATTTTAAAAAAATTTGCTATAGAAATAAAATGTTGACAAAATCATCTATAGAAATAAAATTTTGACAAAATTTTCTACATAAATAAAAATTTTCTATACACTGAAAAAACAGTGAACCCATCAGGAAGAAAACTTTCGGTTAATTTTAGAAAATTTTGAATATTTGTAGAAAATTTTAACTAAACAGTATTACAAACGTTAGCATCACGCCGATGTCATAAACATAAGTAAATATTTTTCGACAAATTCAAGAAAATTTATTAGACATAACTAAGTTTTTTCAATTGCTAAAGAAAATTTTGTAGTTTGAAGAAAAAACTTGGATTTCAAAATTGCAGGAATGTCTTTAGTGACATACGAAGTTCATGATTGACGCATTTTTGGTAAAATTTACAAATTTAAAGAAATTCTGAACTATTTTGTGGAAATTTAAAGAAATTCTGAACTATTTTGTGGAAGACACAAAAAACAAGTAAGGAAAGTCTAAAGTCGGACGGGGCCGACTATATTATACCCTGCACCACTTTGTAGATCTAAATTTTCGATACCATATCACATCCGTCAAATGTGTTTGGTGCTATATATAAAGGTTTGTCCCAAATACATACATTTAAATATCACTCGATTTGGACAAAATTTTATAGACTTTTACAAAATCTATAGACTCAAAATTTAAGTTGGCTAATGCACTACGGCGGAACACAATTGTAGTAAAAAACAAGTAAGTAAAGTAGAAAGTCGGGCGGGGCCGACTATATCATACCCTAAACCACCATTACAGAATTAGTAATCATAAGCATTTGTGGGATAACATATAGGTCTGGGAGATAAACCGCAGTTGCATCTTTAAGAAAATTAAGGGGTACATGCCTATGGGTGCTTTGTGTCAATCTGACTATAGCTCATAGTCAGTGTTGCCAGGGAATATGTTCAGTTTACCATACAAGACAAAAAAAAGTTCCCTACTTTCCCATACATTCCCAAACAATTTTCCCTACTATATTTTTCGTTAAATTTAAAAAATTTTACAAAACAAAAATGGTTCTAAGTACTTTATTAACTTAAAACGTGAATATGCAACGTATATAACTTAGAATATAAATTTGTATTACCACCACGGTTGCCACAGTTGGTAGAATTCTACCCAAATTAGTAATCTTTTTTGTTAAATCTCTATAAAAATAAAATTTTGGAAAAAGTTTCTATAAAAAAATTTTTGTGAGAAATTTTTCTATAGAAATAAATTTTGACAATAAATTCTATAGAAATAAAATTTTGAGAAAAAATTCCACAGAAATAAAATTTTGAGAAAATTTTTTATAGAAATAATATTTGAAAAAAAAAAATCTATAGAAATACAATTTAGACAAAATGTTCTATAGAAATAAAATGTTGACAAAATTTTCTACAGGAATAAAGTTTACCATACATTGTTAAAGATCAAGCCTTGCCGGCTTCTAATTTCCTCCTCTAGAGCCACCAACATGTAAAAATTATTACAAATTGTGTTGAGTGAAAATGTCCTACATTGTGGCCCTACGTCCCTATAAGACGCTAAATATTAGAAAAACCCTACATATAGGGAATTTCCCCTACTTCTGCCAAGACTGGCTGTGTTGATATTGCAACTACGGGGTTAGTACAATAAATACAAATTTGTAAAAATCGAGCAATACTCTTATGTAAGAGCTACAAGTACGTATAAGTACGATCGGCTAGTACATCAAAATTTGAAATTTGAGTAACATTGGTTAATAAATAAGAGTACTATGACCAAATTTGGGAAAATCGAGCGATGCATATATATGGAAGCTATATCTAAATCTGAACCAATTTGCATAATATTTTTCGGGTTTGATTAATACCACAAAAGGTTACCTTGTGCAAGATTTGAGTAAGATCAGTTAAGAAATGAGGCCTGTATGGTCAAACATAAGGTTATTAGGGCCGAATTTTTCAAAATCGGGTGATACATATATGGGAGCTATATCTACATCTGAACCGATTTCGATGAAATTTTGCACATATAGTTAGTACTATAGAGGACTGGATTTAGCCAAATTTGGGTAAGATCGGTTGATAAATAAGGGTTTTATGGCCAAATTTAGAAAAATCGGGCGGTACATATATATGGGAGCTATAGCTAAATCTGAACCGATTTCGATGATTTTTTGCACATATAGTAAGTGCTATTGAAGATTATATTTAGCCAAATTTGAATAAGATCGGTTGATAAATAAAGGTTTTGTGGCCAAATTTGGGGAAATCGGGCGATACATATATATGAGAGCTATATCTAAATCTGAACCGATTTGGATGAAATTTTGCAGACTTCAAGGGCGGTGGAAAAGATTACCTTTTGCCAAATTTGATGACGATCCGTTTGAAAAAACGCGCAACGTGACCCCATTTGTCGAAATCGGGCGATACATATATATGGGAGCTATATCTAAATTTGATCCGATTTCTTCCAAATTCAATAGCGTTCGTCCTTGTGCCCAAAAAACTCCCTGTACCAAATTTCATCAAAATCGGTTAATAATTGCGACCGGAATCCTGTGAACAACAAATACATGGACAGACACCAAGCGCTAGATCGACTCAAGAGGTGATTCTGAGTCGATCGGTATATATTTTAAGGGGTCTAAAATCAATATTTCTGGTAGGCACATTTTTTGGCCGATCAAACTTATTATACCCTGACCACTATGTGGTTTAGGGTATAAATATGGGAAACATTTAAATCTGAAGCAATTTTAAGGAAACTTCGCAAAAGTTTATTTATGATTTATCGCTCAATGTATTTGTATTAGAAGTTTAGAAAAATTAGAGTCGTTTTTACAACTTTTCGACTAAGCAGTAGCGATTTAACAAGGAAAATTTTGGTATTTTGACCATTTTTGTCGAAATCAGAAAATCAGAAAATATGGGAGCTATATCTAAATCTGAACCGATTTCAATCAAATTTGGCACACATGACTATATTACTAATTGTACTCCTAGTGCAAAATTTCAACCAAATTGGGCCAAAACTCTGGCTTCTGGGGCCATATAAGTCCATATCGGGCGAAAAATATATATGAAAGCTATATCTAAATCTGAACCGATTTCAATCAAATTTGGCACACATGACTATACTACCAATTGTACTCCTTGTGCAAAATTTCAAGCTAATCGGGATAAAACTGTGGCTTCTGGGTCCATATAAGTGCATATCGGGCGAAAGATATATATGGGAGCTATATCTAAATCTAAACCGATTTCAATCGAATTTTGCACACTTGACTATACTACTAATTGTACTCCTAGTGCAAAATTTCAACCAAATTCGGCCAATAATCTGGCTTCTGGGGCCATATAAGTCCATATCGGGCGAAAGATATATATGGGAGCTATATCTAAATCCGAACCGATTTCAATTAAATTTTGCACACTTGACTATACGACTAAGTGTTATGTTTGTACAAAATTTCAAGCAAATTGGTATAAAACTCTGGCTGCTGGGTCCATATTAGTGCATATCGGGCGAAAGATATATATGGGAGCTATATCTAAATCTGAACCGATTTCTTCCAAAATCAATAGGGTTCTATTCTGACCCAAATGTTCCTAACATGTGCCAAATTTGAAGGCGATTGGACTTAAATTTCGACCTAGACTTTGATCACAAAAATGTGTTCACAGACAGACGGACGGACGGACATGGTTATATCGACTCAGGGACCCACCCTGAGCATTATTGCCAAAGACACCATGTGTCTATCTCGTCTCCTTCTGGGTGTTACAAACATATGCACTAACTTATAATACCCTGTTCCACAGTGTGGCGCAGGGTATAATTATTAGAGTAAAGGAAACTTCCTCCAAACATCAGTGATGCCAACTCCCGGAAGGCAAAAAGCATCAAAACTGTATTCTAAATTCTAACATACCTCCACCTCCCACCACAAAAACTACTAAAGCTAACTAAAATTCAATGCTCTACTAAAAAAATGTGAACCTCTATTCAAGTGTAGACCTTAATCACTTTGAATGCTTTCATCCAATTCATTTTGGTCAGTAATGCCTTTCAAATTTCAAAATATTTTTTTAGAGGAGAAAACATTTTTTCGACATTCAATTTGAAAATATTAATATTTTTTCAGTTATGAGTGCTTTTGTTAATTTAATACAAACGTTTTTAATTACTTCTTTATCGAGTTCAGAAATTCGGCACTCGTCGCTAGACATTTCCCAGCAAAACTTCCTATTACCAGGTATGAGTATAAGTATAGGTTAGGTTAGGTTAAAATGGCAGCCCGATTAAGTTTCAGGCTCACTTAGACTATTCAGTCCATTGTGATACCACATAAGTATACCTGCGCCAAATTGGTTCTAAACAATACCCTAAATACCAATATTGATTAATAAAAGAATCTATATCACCTTAATAACAATCAAATTCTACATATGGCAATGTAGTTGAGTTTATGCTTTTGAAAGTCTAATCCGAATTTTTGTATGAAAATATATCATCAATTAAATTTAATACTGTTCAAATTGAAAAAAGCACCAAAAGCACTAAATGAAAATGCCAGAAAGCACCAAGTTAGTGCTTTTTTTGAAAAGGCACTAAAAAGGCAATTTGGTGCTTTTTGGAAATCAAAAAGCACTAAATTTGGTGCTAAAAGCACCAAATTGGTATCACTGCCAAACATAATAATTCCATGAACTAAAATAAAGTTAAATTGGCTTTAGTGAAATAGAGAGTTCACTTTTTTTTTTGAGTGTACGAATAAAATTTTGACAAAATTTTCTATAGAAATAAAATTTTATCCAAATTTTCTATAGGAATAACATTTTCCAAAACAGGGACTGATATACCCATATTCGGCATATCTATTTGTGGCTCTGAAATACATCTAGATTTCCATTTCCAGTCAAATCGGATAAAAATTTCGGTGGCTAGAAGCTGAAGAAGTCAAATTGTGGGATAGGTTAACATGGGGGCTATGTCAAAAAAAGGTGCACCTTTGTTTGGAACTAAAATGCCTCCAAATTTTAATTTTCAGGCCAATCACATAAAAATTGCATAGCTTTTAAGTACAAGAAGTCAAATCGGGAAAATTGTTTTTTTTTTTGGGGTTATATTAAAACATTGACCGATAATGTCCACATCAAGCACATCTACTTGTGGACCTAAAATACCTCTGGATTTCAAATTTCGTGCAACATAGAACGTAGACCTTCCAACTTATCAGTTCTAGCCGATCATAGTGAATGAGCTGCTCCAGCATAACCTTTCGAGACGTCAGTGCTGGCCTTATTGAGTTTAAACACGATTGGGACTCTTCCCTAATTACCTCCATTTCATGGTTAGCATGAAAATTAAATTTTATTGTACTTCAAGCTTCCTATTGTATACATAGAATAACCTGTTTCAATAATTTATCAAACAGAAATGCGTTCTAACTTAAATCTATAAACAAATATGTATTTGACTTCATATCCATCTCTTTGATAAAAAAATCTAACAAAGGCCGCTTCATAACATTTGACGGAGATACTGTAGACATTGAGACTGATATGTACACATATCAGTCTCCTCATATGATGATATACCCATATACATTTGTGAACCTCAACTATGGGGTATGCAAATATTATGCATCGGAAATTTAATGGAACTCGAACATTTCCATATGCAGTAACATCAGCAGGAGTACCATCACCGGCAAACGATGCAGAACAGCCAGTGGAAGTTGATACTGAAATGTATTTTTAACCGATACCATGACATACTTGCATATCACTGTCAAACTATATGAGGGCATGTTAGAGATAATGCATTTAGACTTGTTTATTTCAACAAAATTTCCAGGAATTACTAAAGGTGTGTATATGGATGACAAGATTTCTGACACATGCCACAAAAAATGAGAGCAATGGAGTGAGAAGAAAAAACACTTTTCGAAGATATGAAATCTCGAAAGAAAAACTTTCAAACCCATATACAGACAATTGCAGGTAAATAGGAAATGAAAACAAACTGGGTTATATGGCATTATCGTAGATTGCTTTTAGCTCTTATGAAAATGTAACTGAAGTTATCAACTTGAATCAACAGGGAAACAAACACATAAACAACTAAATTGTACAATAAGCGTAGCTGAACAAAGATTTTCTGATGTCAGAAGTGGATTTAAATTGCATCGGTAAATTATATCTGCAGACAGAAGAAGTAAAGAAATATTTGCATAGATGACGAACATCAGATGTAAAATTACAAGAGAAGTTGGTTAAAATGTTCACAAATCCCACGGTTTGGGATATATGGTCTTAGAGCATATTTTTATCCCACCACCATAGAATGGTGATGGGGTATAATAAGTTTGATATTTCGTTTGTAACACATCGAAATATCGATTTCCGTCTATATAAAGTGTATATATTTATATCAGTCCACTTTTACGTATAGCCCCCCATATAAACGAATCCACAGATTTTGCTTGCGGAGCCTCTAAGAGAAGAAAATTTAATCCGATCCGGCTGAAATTTGGTACATTATGTTAGTATATGGTCTTTAACAACCATGCAAAAATTGGTCCACATCGGTCCATAATTATATATAGCCTCCATATAAACTGATCCCCCGATTTGGTTTTCGAGTCCTCTAAGAGAAGCAAATTTCATCCGATCCGGCTGAAATTTAGTACATGGTGTTAGTATATGGTCTCTAACAACCATGCAAAAATTGGTCCGCATCGGTCCATAAATTTTTATAGCCCCCATATAAACCGATCACCAGATTTGATCTCCGGAACCTCTTGGAAGACCAAAATTCCTCCGATTCAGTTGAAATTTGGTACGTGGTGTTAATATATGGCCTCAAACTCCCATGCAAAAATTGGTCGAAATCGGTCAATAATTATATATAGGCCCCATATAAACCGATCCCCAGATTTGACCTCCAGAGCCACTTTGGAAAGCAAAATTCTTCCCATTCGGTTAAAATTTGGTACGTGATGTTAGTATATGGTTCCAACAACCATGCAGGAATTGGTTCCTATCAGCTCATAATTATATATAGCTCCCATATAAACCGATCCCCAGATTTGACCTCCGGTGCCTTTTGGAGAAGCAAAATTCATCCGATCTGCTTGAAATTTGGTACGTGGTGATCGTATATGATATTTAACAACCATACCAAAAGTGGTCCATATCAGTCCATAATCATATATAGCCCCATATAAACCGATCCCGAGATTTGGTTTTGGAGCCTCTTGGAGGAGCAAATTTCATCCGATTGAGTTGAAATTTGGTACATTGTGCTAGTATATTGTCGTTAGCAACCATGCCTAACTAGGTCCATATCGGTCTATAGTTATATATATCCCTCAGATAAATCGATTTCCAATCACACAAAAATTGGTCCATATCAAGTTCATAATTGTATATAGCCCCCATATAAGCGACCCCCATATTTCAATTCTGGCTCTCGACGTACCGTGCAAAAAGTCCATATCGATTCGTAATTATTTGTAGACTTAACTATACATAACTTTTTTGTCTAATATATACCACGTATGGACTAACTCACAATTTAGAAAACGATGTTAAGAAGTTTTAAGATACCACAACCCAAGTAATTCGATTGTGGATGACAGTCTTTCGTAGAAGTTTCTACGCAATCCATGGTGGAGGGTACATAAGATTCGGCCTGGCCGAACTTACGGTCGTATATACTTGTTTTTTTTTTTTTTTAATTTTCATATGAAGTACAACCTTCCTAACACGGTTGTCCGGATTACTGAATAGACTACAGTTAAAAATTTAAATAAAAACTCGGGGGCAGGCGGTCCCATCATACAAAATGTAGACGTCAGATATCAATTCTGATATCTGCTATAATGGGTCGCTGCCTGATAGGCGAATTTGCAAAAACTATTGGTGCGAAGTATAATGACTATTGTATCAGCTGTCATGATGCGGAGGAAAAGGAATCAATTAAACACCTCTTGTGTGAGTGTCCTGCATTTTGTGTAAGGCGTAAGCAAATTTTAGCTTTAGATTACTGGCGGACCTGGAAAACGTTAACTTAGGCAGTCTGTTAATGTTTTTGGAACAATCTGGTTGGTTCAACAAAATAGAATAATAGAGAAGGTTCAGTGGTTAAAACTAGAAGTGCCCATATGTAATAGGTACTTTCAGTTAAATGTGGTATCACAATGAACTGAATAGTCTAAGTGAGCCTGAAATTTAATCGGCTGCCACTTTGACCTAACCTAAGCTATACAAAATTTAGAAAGTGTGCTTCTCTTCAACATACAAAAAATAAGTATTATATTTCAACTGTATATAATCACTCCATGTTTTTTCTCAGTTTATAAAAAAATGTCATAATTCATCTCTTTAAATCTCTGGAAAAAAGTACCCAGTTCTTTTTCTCTGGAAATTTAAAGAAAATCAGAAAACTTTCAATTTTCAATTTAAAAAAAAAAAAAAATTGGTCACCATAAAAAAAGAGGTCACCATCAAAAAATCATATACACTGTATTAATTTGTTCCTTGTAAATTTAAACAAATCAAATTTCACCAATCAAATATCGATTTTTGTTTGGAGATCACCTGAAAATGTCAAGAAAGAAATTCAAACCAATTATTATCCACCATTTTATATATAGAAATTTTTAAGAATTTCAAATCGAACTTCAAATATTCCAAATTTAACACTTGACAGTTTATTGGCAAATTCGCTCTCTTGCTTCCCATAATGTACTAAAGGGTGATTCTTTTGAGGTTAGGATTTTCATGCATTAGTATTTGACAGATCACGTGGGATTTCAGACATGGTGTCAAAGAGAAAGATGCTCAGTATGCTTTGACATTTCATCATGAATAGACTTACTAACGAGCAACGCTTGCAAATCATTGAATTTTATTACCAAAATCAGTGTTCGGTTCGAAATGTGTTTCGCGCTTTACGTCCGATTTATGGTCTACATAATCGACCAAGTGAGCAAACAATTAATGCGATTGTGACCAAGTTTCGCCCTCAGTTTACTTTATTGGACATTAAACCAACCACGCGAATGCGTACAGTGCGTACAGAAGAGAATATTGCGTCTGTTTCTGAGAGTGTTGCTGAAGACCGTGAAATGTCGATTCGTTCCCGTTCGCAGCAATTGGGTTTGTGTTATTCGACCACATGGAAGATTTTACGCAAAGATCTTGGTGTAAAACCGTATAAAATACAGCTCGTGCAAGAACTGAAGCCGAACGATCTGCCACAACGTCGAATTTTCAGTGAATGGGCCCTAGAAAAGTTGGCAGAAAATCCGCTTTTTTATCGACAAATTTTGTTCAGCGATGAGGCTCATTTCTGGTTGAATGGCTACGTAAATAAGCAAAATTGCCGCATTTGGAGTGAAGAGCAACCAGAAGCCGTTCAAGAACTGCCCATGCATCCCGAAAAATGCACTGTTTGGTGTGGTTTGTACGCTGGTGGAATCATTGGACCGTATTTTTTCAAAGATGCTGTTGGACGCAACGTTACGGGAATGGCGATCGCTATCGTTCGATGCTAACAAACTTTTTGTTGCCAAAAATGGAAGAACTGAACTTGGTTGACATGTGGTTTCAACAAGATGGCGCTACATGCCACACAGCTCGCGATTCTATGGCCATTTTGAGGGAAAACTTCGGAGAACAATTCATCTCAAGAAATGGACCGGTAAGTTGGCCACCAAGATCATGCGATTTGACGCCTTTAGACTATTTTTTGTGGGGCTACGTCAAGTCTAAAGTCTACAGAAATAAGCCAGCAACTATTCCAGCTTTGGAAGACAACATTTCCGAAGAAATTCGGGCTATTCCGGCCGAAATGCTCGAAAAAGTTGCCCAAAATTGGACTTTCCGAATGGACCACCTAAGACGCAGCCGCGGTCAACATTTAAATGAAATTATCTTCAAAAAGTAAATGTCATGGACCAATCTAACGTTTCAAATAAAGAACCGATGAGATTTTGCAAATTTTATGCGTTTTTTTTTTTTAAAAAAGTTATCAAGCTCTTAACAAATCACCCTTTACTTGGGTGATCTGACATGTACTGAGCTTTCACACTTCGATCCAGACTGATCTGGCGGAAATATTGACAGTAATCATATACGATTATGCATTAAAAGATTGCACACACTGCTCATGCATCTGGCGGTAAAATAGTAACATTATTTGTTTGGAATGCATCCAACCAAGTTGCAGTATCATATATACATAAGCACATATGTATGTATTAATTTTAATTATTGATATAATCAAACTTTTATTGATCATTATCTTTGTTGTGTTAATAACCATATGTAACACAGGACACTAAAGGTTCAATTATCCAGGATACTTTACATCTTGTATATCCATAAAGGATGAAAGCTCATGAATTATAATGGAGCAATGAGTGCATTTATCATCAAACGTAACTTGGCTTACTTATGTACACACATGTAAACACATATTCACACGTTCGCATAGAAATGAATGGTCAAGCAATCGTTCTATTTTAATGGATTATTCTTCAATTCAATGCGTTCTGGGTCAATAAGCCGTAACAAATTGTATACATTAATACCATACAAGTAGTAAATGAATGCGTAATTTCCATTTGCCCAATACAATGCTTAACTCTTGGTATTCTTTGGAAAATTGAATCCAATTTTTAATTATTGCATTATGCAATTGTCATTCCCGGTAGAACAGGATAATACGAGTATCTTCAACATAATTGAGATGGGATATTTTACAGAGCTTATACATGGGGAATATAATCCATAATCATGTGAAAGAATAAAAAAAGTTGCAACTTTAAAATAAACAAGTATATACAGCAGCAATTTCGGCCGGGCCGAATCTTAAATACCCACCACCATGAATCAAATATTATAGTTTCCTTTGATAATTTCAGGAAGGTTTGATAACAGATATTCTCCCAAGCAGATCAGTTCAACCAGTACGCTTCCCGAAGATAAATTTAAAGATTTGAACTATGAAGACTAGATCAGATTCTGGGTTAGTAAGAACTATTTTTTGTTTGAGTATTAGAGGAATCATAAACATTTCTTGTAAGTGTGAAAGAAAATAATGAAATAACGCCTTGATTTGAAATCAAAAATCTGTAGATTTTTACCCCAATTATTTAAATGATTACGAGAAGTAAAATCTGGAAATTTTACATTCAGTTTCAAACAATTTTCATGTACAGTGCACCTTCTGTACCTTCACGATATGAAATCGGTCTATCTGGAGGCCTTACCAAATGGACTGATAAAAGCTAGGTTAGGTTAGGTGGCAGTCCGATGTATCAGGCTCACTTAGACTATTCAGTCCATCCGGCTGGAATTTCGTACATGGTGTTAGTATATTGTCTCTCACAACCATGCAAAAATTGGTGGTCCACATCGGTCCATAATTATATAGCCCCGATATAAACCGATCCCCCGATTTGGCTTTCGGAGCCTCTAAGAGAAGCAAATTTCATCCGATCCGGCTGAAATTTAATACATGGTGTTAGAATATGGTCTCTAATAACCATGCAAAAATTGGTTCACATCGGTCCATAGTTATATATAGCCCCCATATAACCCGATCCTCAGATTTGACCTCCGGAGCCTCGTGGATGAGCAAAATTCATCCGATTCGGTTGAAATTTAGTACGTGGTGTTAGTACATGGTCTCTTACAACCATGCAGGATGTATCAGGCTCACTTAGACTATTCAGTCCATCCGGCTGAAATTTGGTACATGGTGTTAGTATATGTCTCTCCCCACCATGCAAAAATTGGTCCACATCGGTCCATAATTATACATAGCCCCCATATAAACCGATCCCCAGATTTGGCTTGTGGAGCCTCTAAAAGAAGCAAATTTCATCCGATCCGGCTGAAATTTTGTACATGGTTTAAGTATATGGTCTCTAATAATCATGCGAAAATTGGTTCACATCGGTAAATAATTATATATAGCCCCCATATAAGCCGATCCCCCGATTTGGTTTGCAAAGCCTCTAAGAGAAGCAAATTTCATCCGATCAGGCTGAATTTGGTCAAGGGAAAACGCGTGTAAATCGGTGAAATCGTTTATTTAAAAATTAAATTAAATTTCTTTTTCAAGTTCAATTAGTAAAAAATTCAGGAAAAATATTCAGTTAGGCTTTCGCTTTTCCAAATCCGAATTGCCGGGCCTCACGCTTGACACCAGACATCAGATTTCGTCCACCTTCTTCGCCGCAGAAAGCCAGTTTGCCTTGAACTGCTGCTCGTCCTTAGCAGTTTTTTTGGTCTTCTTTAGGTTCCGCTTGATAATAGCCCAGTATTTCTCAATTGGGCGGAGCTCTGGCGTGTTGGGAGGGTTCTTGTACTTGGGAACCACCTGCACGTTGTTGGCGGCGTACCACTCCATGACCTTTTTACCGTAATGGCAAGATGCCAAATCCGGCCAAAACAGTACGGAACAACCGTGTTTCTTCAGGAAAGGCAGCAGACGTTTATTCAAACACTCTTTCACGTAAATTTCTTGGTTGCCAGTCCCCGAAGCTATGAAAATGCTGCTTTTCAAGCCACAGGTACAGATGGCTTGCCAAACCAGATATTTCTTTGCGAACTTTGACAGTTTTATGTGCTTGAAAATATCTGCTACCTTTCCCCTTCCTTTTGCCGTATAAAACTCCTGTCCCGGAGCTGCTTGTAGTCGGCTTTGATACGCTGGTCTTCTTGCTTGGACGGCATTTTGACAACTGAAGAGTGAATTCAAAAATCAAAATAGGAGCAACATTCTACACACACACACCTTCAAAATGAGGGGTGTTCAGGTTTTTTAAATGCAAAATTGAAAGAAATACGTCAAGTTTATGGTCTCTAACAACTATGCAAAAATTGGTCCACATAAGCCCCCATATAAACCGATCCCCCGATTTGGCTTGCGGAGCCTCCAAGAGAAGCAAATTTCATCCGATTGGGGTGAAATTTGGTACATGGTGTAAATATATGGTCTCTAACAACTATGCAAAAATTGGTCCATATCGGTCCATAATTATATATAGCCCACATATAAACCCATCCCCCGATTTGGCTTGCGGAACCTCTAAGAAAAGCAAATTTCATCCGATTGGGGTGAAATTTGGTACATGGTATAAGTATATGGTCTTTAATAACCATGCAAAAATTGGTCCACATCGGTCCATAATTATATATAGCCCACATATAAACCCATCCCCCGATTTGGCTTGCGGAGCCTCTAAGAGAAGCAAATTTTATCCGATTGGGGTGAAATTTGGTACATGGTATAAGTATATGGTCTCTAATAACCTTGCAAGAATTGGTTCACATCGGTCCATAATTATATATAGCCCTCATATAAACCGATCCTCAGATTTGACCTCCGGAGCCTCGTGGATGAGTAAAATTCATCCGATTCGGTTGAAATTTGGTACGTGGTGTTAGTATATGGTATCTAACAACCATGCAAAAATTGGTCCATACCGGTCTTAATTATATATAACCCCCATTTAAACCAATACCCAGATTTGACCTCCGGAGCTCTTGGAGGGGGCAAAATTCGTCCGATCCGGTTGAAATTTGGTACATTGCGCTAGTAAAGGGTGATTTGTTAAGAGCTTGATAACTTTTTTTTTAAAAAAAACGCATAAAATTTGCAAAATCTCATCGGTTCTTTATTTGAAACGTTAGATTGGTCCATGACATTTACTTTTTGAAGATAATTTCATTTAAATGTTGACCGCGGCTGCGTCTTAGGTGGTCCATTCGGAAAGTCCAATTTTGGGCAACTTTTTCGAGCATTTCGGCCGGAATAGCCCGAATTTCTTCGGAAATGTTGTCTTCCAAAGCTGGAATAGTTGCTGGCTTATTTCTGTAGACTTTAGACTTGACGTAGCCCCACAAAAAATAGTCTAAAGGCGTCAAATCGCATGATCTTGGTGGCCAACTTACCGGTCCATTTCTTGAGATGATTTGTTCTCCGAAGTTTTCCCTCAAAATGGCCATAGAATCGCGAGCTGTGTGGCATGTAGCGCCATCTTGTTGAAACCACATGTCAACCAAGTTCAGTTCTTCCATTTTTGGCAACAAAAAGTTTGTTAGCATCGAACGATAGCGATCGCCATTCACCGTAACGTTGCGTCCAACAGCATCTTTGAAAAAATACGGTCCAATGATTCCACCAGCGTACAAACCACACCAAACAGTGCATTTTTCGGGATGCATGGGCAGTTCTTGAACGGCTTCTGGTTGCTCTTCACTCCAAATGCGGCAATTTTGCTTATTTACGTAGCCATTCAACCAGAAATGAGCCTCATCGCTGAACAAAATTTGTCGATAAAAAAGCGGATTTTCTGCCAACTTTTCTAGGGCCCATTCACTGAAAATTCGACGTTGTGGCAGATCGTAAGTCTATTCATGATGAAATGTCAAAGCATACTGAGCATCTTTCTCTTTGACACCATGTCTGAAATCCCACGTGATCTGTCAAATACTAATGCATGAAAATCCTAACCTCAAAAGAATCACCCTTTATATGGCCGCTAACAACCAGTTTGGCTTGGCTTTTTAAGTCCATATCGGTCTATAGTTATATATAGACCTCAGATAAATCGATCCCCAATCAAACAAAAATTGGTCCATATCGGTTCATAATTGTATATAGGTCCCATATAAAGCGATCCCCATATATCAATTCTGACTCTCCAATTACCGCGCAAAAATCCATATCGGTTCGTAATTATTTATAGACTGACCTATATGTACCTGTATATACGACGTATGGACTAACTTACAATTTTATAAGACGATGTTAAGAAATTTTAGGACACCTTGCCATCGGTAAGTATTACCACAACCCAAGTAATTCGATTGTGGATGACAGTCTTTCGTAGAAGTTTCTACGCAATCCAAGATGGAAGGTAGATTCGGCCTGGCCGAACTTATGACTGTATATACTTGTTTAATTTCAATAAGTTTCAAAAATTTTAAATAAAGCAGAACTCACAATTTGTTTTTCCCAAATTTGACTTTCGGCAAACGTTATTGAATTCAATTTTTTTAGGAAATCAGTCTTTTTCAGAACCTTTGAACGCATAGCAGATTAATTTCCTACCACTGTGCATTTCATTAATTTCTTCATTCTTTCCCTTTCCCATTTAGATTTTCCTTTCACCTTTTCCTCTTTTCGCTTATGACAATATACACAATGTGAAATCGTTCGTTACAAAAACCAATTTGATGTTAGCAATAAATTCTGACAAAATCGCAAAATCATAGTTTGTGGCACTTACCTTTTTCACACTGTATGTCAGCGATTCGAACACCGCTTGAAAACCGCTGTTCTCCGCTATCTCTTGGTCGTGGGGCTGAAGAAGAAAGTTTTAATTGTTCATGTTTCTTTCAGTTAGGTGTGGGATGGAAAGGAGCTTTCGCGGTTTTGTGATTCTGGCCAATTAAAGAGTGTCAGTGGTTAAGGAGTTTTTTTTTCCTTTCGTTTTGGTTTATTGGTGGTTGGTGTTTTTTTTTTTTTGCTTATCTCTTCCGCTTTTTGTCAAACTTTAGATTAATTTGCGGGTGTTAAAAATGACGTCAATAGACCATGGTGATAGCACATTGAGTCATGATAAAAATTGATTTTTTTTTTTATATTTTTGATGGCGTTACATTTTTTTACGTAGAAGTTGAGGGGAGCAAGAGATTTTAAGTAAGGTAGGATAAACTTTGTTTGTTTTTTTTTTCTTCTTTTAAAGGAACATTAGCATTTTGTTTTATTAGAAGAGATACTTCATTGCAATTTAATGTATTAATTTTGTGCTTTAAAAAACAAAAAAAAAATATCCAAGTAATATTGATAAAATATTTTTTTATAGATTTTGTTTGGTTTTAAATTTTTTGCTTAATTTGCAATAATGAAATTGATTTGTTTTTATTTTTTTCTTCGATACGTTTAAAATTAATTAATTTTTTTCTGTATTGCAGATTTTGTTCACATTGATATATGTATTATATGGGTTTTTTGTTTCTCATTCAATATTCAACCGCACTATTAATGAGTAATGGGCCCGCATTAATTCCACAGATATTGTCATTAAATATGACAAGGGTTCATTTTTTTTTTCTGTTATCCGGAGAGAAAGGAAATTTAAATTTATATTCATTTGCAGTTTTGCAGTTATTAATAGTAATTAGGTTTGGTTTTTGTTATTTCAGCATAAAATGGATTTTTTTTTTAACTCTTACAATTTCCATTCGATTTTCCGATAGAATACAAAAAAACACTATAATTTGATGGATATTTTATATATAACGTAAAAAATTGATAATCAAAATAAATAATTATTTTCTTGTATATCTTATATTAAATATAACGTTTTATTTATTTTTTTTTATATATAAAATCAGACTAAATTGATATGTATGGTTATAGATTTCTTGTGTGTGTGTGTTTTTTGTTTTTTAAATTCTTTTATATTTATTTACATTGTTGATTTCATAACTTTTCGATTATAATCAAAATTGTGATATGTTTGTTTGCACAGTTATTCAATTAGGTTCATATTGACATTCATTCGAGCATAATGGTAATTTTTTTATAATGACCATTTAAATTGTTATTTATGGTGTCATGGAAAAAATTTTTCAATTTCGTAATTTGTAATTGTTATTTATTGCATAATTTGCTCACGTTTTTTCTTCAGTGATTTCCATAAATTTTTAAATTGAAATTCTCGGTTTGTTCATTGGAATTGAAACATTTGTTTTATTGGAGCTGAAAGTAAAAATTAAAAAAAGTAAAATAAATAAAGATATTTTTAATATGATGAAAATTCCAATAATTCTGTAGTCTGCTAGAGTACAAAACCATATAATTTTTATACCCACCACCATAGAATGGTGACAGGGGTATAAGTTTGTCATTCCATTTGTAACACATCGAAATATCGATTTCCGACTATATAAAGCATATATATTCTTGATCAGGGAGAAGTTCTAAGACGATATAAGCATGTCCGTCTGTCTGTTGTAATCACGCTACAGCCTTGTTTGCAGGCAGGTCAAGTTCGAAGATGGGCTATATCGGTCCAATTTTTGATCTCCCGGTCCATATAAACCGACCTCCCGATTTGGGGTCTTGGGCTTATAAAAACAGTAGTTTTATCCAATGTGCCGGAAATTGGAAATCTAGAGGTATTTTACGACCATCAACAAGTATACCGAAAATGGTGCCTATCGGTCCATGTTTTGGTATAGCCCCCATATGGACCGATTTCCCGAGTTTGCTTCTTGGGCGTCTAGAAAGTGTATTTTCTATCCGTTTTGCTTGAAATTGGAAATCTAGAGGTATTCTAGGACCTTAGGGAGGTGTGCCGAAAATGGTGAGTATCGGTCCATGGTTTGATAGAGCCACCATAAAGACCGATCTGCCGATTTTACTTCTTGGTCTTCTGATTCCTCTAAAACTCTAACAAAAAATGGTTCTTATAAATTAAGAATCTGATCTAGTCTTCATAGGTACAATCTTTACATTTATCTGTGGGAAGCGTACTGGTTGACTGATCTGTCATCAAACCCCCCTGAAAGTTTCAAAGGAAACTATTACATTTGATTCATGGTGGTGGGTATTTAGTTAAGATTCGACCCGGCCGAACTTACTACTGTATATACTTGTTTATAAAGGGTGATTTGTTAAGAGCTTGATAACTTTTTTAAAAAAAAAAAACGCATAAAATTTGCAAAATCTCATCGGTTCTTTATTTGAAACGTTAGATTGGTCCATGACATTTACTTTTTGAAGATAATTTCATTTAAATGTTGACCGCGGCTGCGTCTTAGGTGGTCCATTCGGAAAGTCCAATTTTGGGCAACTTTTTCGAGCATTTCGGCCGGAATAGCCCGAATTTCTTCGGAAATGTTGTCTTCCAAAGCTGGAATAGTTGCTGGCTTATTTCTGTAGACTTTAGACTTGACGTAGCCCCACAAAAAATAGTCTAAAGGCGTCAAATCGCATGATCTTGGTGGCCAACTTACCGGTCCATTTCTTGAGATGAATTGTTCTCCGAAGTTTTCCCTCAAAATGGCCATAGAATCGCGAGCTGTGTGGCATGTAGCGCCATCTTGTTGAAACCACATGTCAACCAAGTTCAGTTCTTCCATTTTTGGCAACAAAAAGTTTGTTAGCATCGAACGATAGCGATCGCCATTCACCGTAACGTTGCGTCCAACAGCATCTTTGAAAAAATACGGTCCAATGATTCCACCAGCGTACAAACCACACCAAACAGTGCATTTTTCGGGATGCATGGGCAGTTCTTGAACGGCTTCTGGTTGCTCTTCACTCCAAATGCGGCAATTTTGCTTATTTACGTAGCCATTCAACCAGAAATGAGCCTCATCGCTGAACAAAATTTGTCGATAAAAAAGCGGATTTTCTGCCACTGATTTTGGTAATAAAATTCAATGATTTGCAAGCGCTGCTCGTTAGTAAGTCTATTCATGATGAAATGTCAAAGCATACTGAGCATCTTTCTCTTTGACACCATGTCTGAAATCCCACGTGATCTGTCAAATACTAATGTATGAAAATCCTAACCTCAAAAGAATCACCCTTTATTTATTATTCATAATTTATTATGATTTTAAATTTATTATGATATAAATAAATATATATCCAATGGTTTAAAATTAACTTTTTGACTATAAATTTGATTTTCATTTATTTAACTTCAAAGAGAACATAATTTGATTTCCATTTCTTTAGGTCTAAACGCCTTCTATGAAGAGAATTACCGACTAATTTTTGATGTCGACGGGTGACACTCAATTTCTACCACCGACTTCTCAGTCTAAAGTCTTTTCACTGTTAGGGAAAAGACTTTAGATAAATATATCTATCTAAACCTTATAAAGTGGAACAATTCTCAAACAAATCAAGAAATCGTATGAGCCACCGTGGTGCAATGGTTAGCATGCCCGCCTTGTATACACAGGGTCGTGGTTTCAAACACACTTTCCATCAAACACCAAAAAAAAGTTTTTCAGCGGTGGATTATCCCACCTCATTAATGCTGGTGAGTGTTTCAAAGCATTCACTGCAATGTGGAACTCCGTTCGGACTCGGCTATGAAAAGAAGGTCCCTTGTAGAGAATGAAGCCGACCCATTTTTGTCGGTGGCGGCTTGGCGGCTAAAACGATATAAATTTGTCCATTCGGCGGCAGACGTTTATTCTTTATCAAATCAATTTTAAGTTATTCGAATGGTAATGAGATCAGTTGTACACCAATCTTACAATTAAATTTAATTTTTTTATTAATTTTCTGAGCTAAATTTTTCCCAAATCGTTACATATGATTGATTGTGGGTAAAAGGTTCAAAATTTTGGAAAAAATACGACAATTATAAATACATTTTTATATCCTCCACCATAGGACGGGGGGTATATTAAATTTGTCATTCCGTTTGTAACACATCGAAATATTGCTCTAAGACCCCATAAAGTGTAAATATTCTGGGTCGTGGTGAAATTCTGAGTCGATCTGAGCATGTCCGTCCGTCCGTCTGTTGAAATCACGCTAACTTCCGAAAGAAACAAGCTATCGACTTGAAACCTGGCACAAGCAGTTGTTATTGATGTAGGTCGAATGGTATTGCAAATGGGCCATATGGGACCACTTTTACGTATAGCCCCCATGTAAACGGACCCCCAAATTTGGTTTGCAGACCCTTTAAGAGAAGCAAGTTTTATCCGATCCGGCTGAAATTTGGTACATGGTGTTAGTATATGGTCTCTAAAAACTATGCAAAAATTGGTCCACATCGGTGCATAATTATATATAGCCCCATATAAACCGATTACCAGATTTGACCTCCGGAGCCTCCAAAATTCATCTGATTCAGTTGATATTTGGTACGTGGTGTTAACATATGGCCTCAAACACCCATGCAAAAATTGGTCGAAATCGGTCCATAATTATATATAGCCCCCATATAATCCGATCCCCAGAGTTGACCTCCGGAGCCCCTTGGAAGAGCAAAATTCATCCGATTCGGTTGAAATTTGGTACGTGATGTTATTATATGGTTTCAAGCTATCGACTTGAAACAACACAAGTAGTTGTTATTGATGTAGGTCGAATGGTATTGCAAATGGGCCATATCGGACCACTTTTACGTATAGCCCCCATACAAACAGACGCTCAGATTTGGTTTTCGGAGCCTCTTGGTGGAGCAAAATTCATCCGATCCGGATGAAATTTGGTACATGGTGTAAGTATATGATGTTTAACAACCATGCAAAAATTCGTCCACATCGGTCCATAATTATATATAGCCACATATAAACCGATCCCCATATTTGACCTCCGGAGCCCCTTGGAAGAGCAAAATTCACCCTATCTGGTTGAAATTTGGTACGTGGTGTTAGTATATGGTCTCTAACAACCATGCAAAATTTGATCCATGCCGGTCTTAGTTATATAACCCCCATTTAAACCGATCCCCAGATTTGACCTTCGGAGCTCTTGGAGGAGTAAAATTCAACCGATCCGGTTGAAATTGGGACGTGGTGATATTTGGTACATTGCGCTAGTATATGGCCGCTAACAACCAGGCCAAAATTGGTCCATATCGGTCTATAGTTAGATATAGCCGATTCCCAAAAATAATCTACCAAAATTTTATTACTATAGAAAATTTTTTAAAAATTTTATTAGTATACAAAATTTTGTCAAGATTTTATTTCTACAGAAAATTTTGTCAAAATTTTATTTTAATAGAAATTTTGTCAAAATTTTATTTCTATAGAAAATTTTGTCAAAATTTTATTTCAATAGAAATTTTGTCAAAATTTTATTTCAATAGGAATTTTTGCAAAATTTTATTACTATACAAAATTTTGTTAAAATTTTATTACTATACAAAATTTTGTTAAAATTTTATTTATATAGAAAATTATGTCAACATTTTATTTCTATAGATAATTTTGACAAAATTTTATTTCTATAGAAAATTTTGTCAAAATTTTATTTCTATAAAAAATTTTGTCAAAATTTCATTTCTACAGAAAATTTTGTCAAAATTTCATTTCTATAGCAACTTTTGTCAAAATTTTATTTCTATAGAAAATTTTGTCAAAATTTCATTTCTATAGAAAGTTTTGTCAAAATTTCATTTCAATAGAAAATTTTGTTAAAATGTTATTTCTATAGAAAATTTTGTCAAAATTTTATTAATACAAAATTTTGTCGAGATTATATTTCTATAGAAAATTTTGTCAAAATTTTGTTGCTAAACAACATTTTGTCAAAATTTTATTTCTACAGAAAATGTTGTCAAAATTTTATTTCCATAGAAAATTTTATCAAAATTTTATTTCAATAGAAATTTAGTCAAATTTTTATTTTAATAGAAGTTTTGTCAAAATTTTATTTCAATTTTGTCAAGATTTTATTTCTATAGAAAATTTTGTCAAAATTTTATTTCAAAAGAAAATTTTGTCAAAATTTTATTTCCATAGAAAATTTTGTCAAAATTTTATTGCTATAGAAAATTTTGTCAAAATTTTATTTCCATAGAAAATTTTGTCAGAATTTTATTTCTATAAAAAATTTTGTCAAAATTTTTTTTAATATCCTTTGACGTGGTGTCATTATTTCCAAGCATTCCGGTAAAGCTAGCAATTCAGACGATTGAAAGAAAATGGACCGTAATTGAGCAGTATACGAACATGACGAAGGATTTATTCATAGATTTAATTACATTTTGTATCAAGGACACCAGATATTTTAAATTCGAGGACAAGATTTATGAGCAATTAAAAGGTATGCCAATAGGTTCCCCTGCTTCACCAATTGTAGCAGACATTATTATGGAGGTACTTTTAGACGAAGTATTTAAAAATATTACTAAACCACCGATATTAACAAAATACGTAGATGACATCTTCGCAATCATAAAGGCATCAGAAGTCGACGAAACACTAAAGGCCTTAAACTCATTTAATAGACAAATTCAATTTACAAAGGAATTAGAACAAGACAATAAACTACCATATCTTGACGTAATAATACATAGACAAGGAAACCAACTGAGACTAAATTGGTACCAAAAACCAACGGCTTCTGGGAGACTGCTCAATTTTTACTCTAAGCACAGTAAACGTATAATAATCAATACAGCGACAAATTTCATACGAAGGATATTTAATATTAGTGATCCAGAATTTCATTCTGAAAATGAAAATAAAATTAAACGAATTCTCCAAGACAACAATTTCCCGAACATCGAAAGTAAAAGCCAACCTACACAACAACCGAGAATTGATCAAGAAAAAGGATTCAAAAATATACAAACCAGTGACATATATACCAAACTTCTCCGAGAGACTGTGCAAGTCTGACATATACAATAAAGAAAAATATCAACTCGCGTTAAAAACTACAAACACTGTCAACGGATTATTTAGTAAAACAAAAACAACAATTAAGAATGAAGACCAACACAACGTAGTATATAAGATAAAATGCAACGGTGACAAATCCAACTTATGCCAAAAGACATATATTGGTACGACAATGACAAAATTAAAAACAAGATTGTCTTCACATAAATCGGATATAAAAACAACAGACAAACCAATGGAACAAAAAACAGCACTTGCGGCCCACTGTACATTGACTGGTCATAAACCTAACTTTAATAACGTAGAAATCCTATGCAAGGAAAACAACTACATACGAAGATTTACTCTGGAAATGTTACACATAATTAACACTCCCACTAACGAGAGAATAAACTATAAAAAGTATATACGGCCGTAAGTTCGGCCAGGCCGAAGCTTATGTACCCTCCATCATGGATTGCGTAGAAACTTCTTCTAAACACTGCCATCCACAATCGAATTACTTATGTTGCGGTAACGCTTGCCGATGGCAAGGTATCTTAAAACCTCCTAACACCATCTTCTAAACTGTATGTAAGTCCATACGTGGTATATATTAAATCAAAAAAGATCGATCCAATACGTATATAATTCAGTTTGAAAAAGTAGACATAAAATGTTCACAAAATTTTCTACAGAAATTAAATTTTAACAAAATTTTCTATAGAAATAAAATTTTCTCTAGAAATAAACTTTTGACAAAATTTTCTATAGAAATAAAATCTTGGTAGATTATTTTTGGCTCGAGTGGCAACCATGATTATGAACCGAATAAAATTTGAACAAAATTTTCTATAAAAATAAAATTTTAACAAAATTTTCTCTAGAAATAAAATGTTGACAAAATTTTCTATAGAAATAAAATTCTAACAAAATTTTCTATAGAAATAAAATTTTGGTAGACTATTTTTGACTCTAGTGGGAACCATGATTATGAACCGATATGGACCAATTTTTGTGTGATTGGACCAATTTTGGTATGGTTGTTAGCGACCATATACTAACACCACGTTCCTAATTTGAACCGGATCGGATGAATTTTGCTCCTCCAAGAGGCTCCGGAGGTCAAATCTGGAGAACGTTTTATATGGGGGCTATATATAATTATGGACCGATATGGACCAATTCTGGCACGCTTGTTAAAGATCAAATACTAACACCATGTTCCAAATTACAACCGGATTGGATGAAATTTGCTTCTCTTGGAGACTTCGCAAGCCAAATCTGGGGATCGGTTTATATGGGGGCTATATATAATTATGAACCGATGTGGACCAATGTTTGCATGGTTGTTAGAGACCATATACCAATATCATGTACCAAATTTCAGGCGGATCGGATGAAATTTGCTTCTCTTTGAGGCTCCGGAACCCAAATCTGGGGATCGGTTTATATGGGCGCTATATATAATTACGGACCGATGTGGACCAATTTTTGCACGGTTGTTAGAGACCATATACCAACACCATGTACTTAATTTCAGCCGGATCGGATGCAATTTGCTTCTCTTTGAGGATTCGCAAGCCAAATCTGGAGATCGGTTTATATGGGGTCCATATATAATTATGGACCGATGTGGACCAATTTTTGCATGGTTGTTAGAGACCATATACCAACATCATGTACCGAATTTCAGCCGGATCGGATGAAATTTGCTTCTTTTTTAGGGCTCCGCAAGCCAAATCTGGGGATCGGTTTATATGGTGGCTATATATAATTATGGACCGATGTGGACCAATTTTTGCATGATTGTTAGAGACCATATACCAACATCATGTACCTAATTTCAGCCGGATCGGATAAAATTTTCTTCTCTTTGAGGCTCCGCAAGCCAAATCTGGGGTTCGGTTTATATGGGGGCTATATATAATTATGGACCGATGTGGACCAATTTTGGCATGGTTGTTAGAGACCATATACTAACACCATGTACCAAATTTCAGCTTGGTCGGATGAAATTTGCTTCTCTTTTAGGCTCCGCAAGCCAAATCTGGGGATCGGTTTATATGGGGGCTATATATAATTATGGACCGATATGGACCAATTTCTGCATGGTTATTGGAGACTATATACCAACACCATGTACCAAATTTCAGCCGGATCGGATGAAATATGCTTCTGTTAGAGGCTCCACAAGCCAAATCTGAGGGTCCCTTTATATGGGGGCTATACGTAAAAGTGGACCGATATGGCCCATTTTCAATACCATCCGACCTACATCGATAGCAACTACTTGTGCCAAGTTTCAAGTCGATAGCTTGTTTCGTTCGGAAGTTACGTGATTTCAACAGACGGACGGACGGACGGACGAACGGACGGACGGACGGACGGACATGCTTAGATCGACTCAGAATTTCACCACGACCCAGAATATATATACTTTATGGGGTCTTAGAGCAATATTTCGATGTGTTACAAACGGAATGACAAAGTTAATATACCCCCATCCTATGATGGAGGGTATAAAAAAGATATTGAGAACTGAGCGAGAATATATCGACATACGATACAAAAACACAGGAGAAAGTGATCACCAGTAGAAAACCAGACAGCGAAGTAACAAGACATCGGATAAAATGTAAATGACAATAGTTTGACTTTAATTTGTGAATTTTGTAATTAACTTTTGTTTAATTTTGTAATTTGTAGCCTTGAAAACGATCTGACGAAGTCAACCGAAATATCGGAAAATAAAAAACTAGAAACCAACAATTTCGAGTTTAATTTATAGACCTACAGCCGAGATTATGAGATAAAAATCATCAAAATTTTATTTCTATAGAAAATTTTGTCAAAATTTTATTTCTATACAAAATTTTGTCAGATTTTACTTCCATAGAAAATTTTGTCAAAATTTTATTAATACAAAATTTTGTCAAGATTATATTTCTATACAAAATTTTGTCAAAATTTTATTTTCATAGAAAATTTTGTCAAACTGAATTACATACGTATTTAATCGTCCTTTTTTGTTTAATATGTACCCCGTATGGACTAACTTAAAATTGAGAAGACGGTGTTAAGAAGTTTTAAGATACCTCGCCATCGGCAAATGTTACCGCAACCCAAGTAATTCGATTGTGGATGACAGTTTTTCGTAGAAGTTTCTACGACATCCATGATGGATGGTACATAACATTCGGCCTGGCCGAACTTACGGCCGTATATACTTGTTATTTAATTAAAATGCCAAATAAAATAATTAATATTTTAAGTAAAAATTTTACACATTTAAAATTTCAATCTTTTTTTTGTGGAATTTTTTCTGTGCAATTAATTCGATTTTGGTTGTCTTCGGCCGTATATATTAGTTATTCCCTGCACTCTTGAGTATCGTAAAAGGGGCTAACCATAGTTCAAAGATGTTGATTGGGGTTAGAAATAATTATAAATGCTAATTACCACAAAAATATGGAAAAAATATATCTAAGAATATTTACACGATTTTTTTTTTCTGTGTGAACACTAAGTTCCACAAGCCTACTAAAATATAGAAAAGTTCCATTTTCACCCCAAATTAAAGATGTTCTTAATTAAAAACACCTGCTTGATTCTGGGGGAGATTCTTTTTTTCTATTTTAAGCACTAACAGACCTAATAAGGGCAACCACAACATCTACAGACCACATCATTAGAGCTAAAGAACTTTGTTCTATTTTAACAACTGTGTGTGTGAAAGTGTGTGGGGGCAAAGTTCAGTACGAAGAGGGGATTCGAAAGAAAGGATGATTTCAACCTTTTGTGAATTTGTGCCAGTGTCAGGCAAGTACTGAAATACCAACAGCAACAACAAAAAAATAATAAAAGAGGAAGCACGGAAAAAGAAAACTTTTTCAACCGAAAAATTTGTATCCGTTGAACAGGAAAATTTCCACTTATACACTGGCATGCATACAAACTCACACAAAAAATTACCCCTCCTCTACACAACATTCATATATGGGCTAACAGAGCGTGAAGGTATTCATTCACGTAAATACCACAGAAAACATTAAAGGGGCGCGCACACATACACATCTGTTTAGGTTATAATCGAAGCCGAACATACTCCTCACATACTTATTCACATAACAACAACAATTAGGCAAATTTCTGCCAATTAAAGGTAAAAATCTTGAAATTATTCCAAATTAGTATTAGGCCCTTAATGAAATTCGTTATCACAAATAGGCCATATTAGAGTCGATTCTCATAACCAACAAGAAACTCATTTGAATGGCAATGAAAGACTTTGTGGCATGGGAAAATAGGATATGGAAATAAAAATTGAATGGTGACATAAGGTAATTGTTATTTTAAATATTTATATAATATACTGAAAAAAAATTTTTTTGACCTTATATCAAAGATTTTCAATTAAAAATTTTTGGAATTTGAATTTATACAGTATTTCAGCAAAAGAAATAGGAAATTGTTCCACAAACATTTCTTTTTAAGAGTATCCCTGGATCCTCCAACAATTTGTTGACCCCTTTCGTATAAAGTATTTTCGTTTAGAGCAAACTAATCCGAATGTTTGATTTTGTCAAAACTTTATTTCTATAGAAAATTTTGTCAAAATTTTATTTCTATAGAAAATTTTGTCAAAATTTTATTTCTTAGAAAATTTTGTCAAAATTTTATTTCTATAGAATATTTTGTCAAAATTTTATTTCTATAGAAAATTTTGTCAAAACTTTATTTCTATAGAAAAATTTTTCCAAATTTTACTTCTATAGAAAATTTTGTCAAAATTTTATTTTGTCAAAATTTTATTTCTATAGAAATTTCAAACTTAATTATATACGTATTTAATCGGCCTTTTTATACCCACCACCATATAATGGTGACGGGGGTATAATAAGTTTGTCATTCCGTTTTTAACACATCGAAATATCGATTTCCGACTATATAAAGTAAAGGGTGATTCTTTTGAGGTTAGGATTTTCATGCATTAGTATTTGACAGATCACGTGGGATTTCAGACATGGTGTCAAAGAGAAAGATGCTCAGTATGCTTTGACATTTCATCATGAATAGACTTACTAACGAGCCACAACGTCGAATTTTCAGTGAATGGGCCCTAGAAAAGTTGGCAGAAAATCCGCTTTTTTATCGACAAATTTTGTTCAGCGATGAGGCTCATTTCTGGTTGAATGGCTACGTAAATAAGCAAAATTGCCGCATTTGGAGTGAAGAGCAACCAGAAGCCGTTCAAGAACTGCCCATGCATCCCGAAAAATGCACTGTTTGGTGTGGTTTGTACGCTGGTGGAATCATTGGACCGTATTTTTTCAAAGATGCTGTTGGACGCAACGTTACGGTGAATGGCGATCGCTATCGTTCGATGCTAACAAACTTTTTGTTGCCAAAAATGGAAGAACTGAACTTGGTTGACATGTGGTTTCAACAAGATGGCGCTACATGCCACACAGCTCGCGATTCTATGGCCATTTTGAGGGAAAACTTCGGAGAACAATTCATCTCAAGAAATGGACCGGTAAGTTGGCCACCAAGATCATGCGATTTGACGCCTTTAGACTATTTTTTGTGGGGCTACGTCAAGTCTATAGTCTACAGAAATAAGCCAGCAACTATTCCAGCTTTGGAAGACAACATTTCCGAAGAAATTCGGGCTATTCCGGCCGAAATGCTCGAAAAAGTTGCCCAAAATTGGACTTTCCGAATGGACCACCTAAGACGCAGCCGCGGTCAACATTTAAATGAAATTATCTTCAAAAAGTAAATGTCATGGACCAATCTAACGTTTCAAATAAAGAACCGATGAGATTTTGCAAATTTTATGCGTTTTTTTTTTAAAAAAAGTTATCAAGCTCTTAACAAATCACCCTTTATATATATATTCTTGATCAGGGAGAAATTCTAAGACGATATAACGATGTCCGTCTGTCTGTTGTAATCACGCTACAGTCTTCAATAATAAAGCAATCGTGCTGAAATTTTGCACAAACTCGTCTTTTGTCTGCAGGCAGGTCAGTTCGAAGATGGGCTATATCGGTCTAGGTTTTGATATAGTCCCCATATAAACCGACCTCCCGATTTGGGGTCTTGGGCTTATAGAAATCGTAGTTTTTATCCAATTTGCCTGAAATTTGAAATCTATTTTATAACTATAAAGAGGTGTGCCAAAAATGGTGAGTATCGGTCCATGTTTTGGTATAGCCCCCATATAGACCGATCTCCCGATTTTACTTCTTGGGCTTATAGAAACCGCAGTTTTTATTCAATTTACCTGAAATTGGAAATCTAGAGGTATTGTAGGACCACAAATACGTGTGCCAAAAATTGTGAGTATTGGTCCATATTTTGGTATAGCCCCCATATAGACCGATCTCCCGATTTTACTTCTTGGGTTTATAGAAACCGCAGTTTTTATTCAATTTACCTGAAATTGGAAATCTAGAGGTATTGTAGGACCACAAATACGTGTGCCAAAAATTGTGAGTATCGGTCCATATTCTGGTATAGGCCCCATACAGACCGATTTCCCGATTTTACTTCTTGGGCTTCTAGAATCCGAAGTTTTTATCCTATTTGCCTGAAATTGGAAATCTAGAGGTATTGTAGGACCACAAATACGTGTGCCAAAAATTGTGAGTATCGGTCCATATTCTGGTATAGGCCCCATACAGACGGATTTCCCGATTTTATTTCTTGGGCTTCTAGAATCCGAAGTTTTTATCCTATTTGCCTGAAATTGGAAATCTAGAGGTATTTTATGACTATAAAGAGGTGTGCCAAAAAAGGTGAGTATCGGTCCATGTTTTGGTATGGTCCCCATATAAAACGACCTCCCGATTTTAATTCTTGGGCTTATAGAAACCGCTGTTTTTATTCAATTTACCTGAAATTGGAAATCTAGAGGTATTGTAGGACCACAAATACGTGTGCCAAAAATTGTGAGTATCGGTCCATATTTTGGTATAGCCCCCATATAGACCGATCTCCCGATTTTACTTCTTGGGCTTATAGAATCCGCAGTTTTTATTCAATTTACCTGAAATTGGAAATCTAGAGGTATTGTAGGACCACAAATACGTGTGCCAAAAATTGTGAGTATTGGTCCATATTTTGGTATAGCCCCCATATAGACCGATCTCCCGATTTTACTTCTTGGGCTTCTAGAATCCGAAGTTTTTATCCTATTTGACTGAAATTGGAAATCTAGAGGTATTGTAGGACCACAAATACGTGTGCCAAAAATTGTGAGTATCGGTCCATATTCTAGTATAGGCCCCGTACAGACCGATTTCCCGATTTTACTTCTTGGGCTTCTAGAATCCGAAGTTTTTATCCTATTTGCCTGAAATTGGAAATCTAGAGGTATTTTCGGGTCATAAAGAGGTGGGCCGGAAACGGTGGGTATTGGTCCATATTTTAGTATAGCCCCCATAAGAACGATCTCCCGATTTAACTCCTTGGGTTTCTAGAAACCGTATTTTTTATCCGATTTGCCTGAAATTGTAAATATTCTGGTATTTTAGGCTCAGAAAAACGTGTATCGGATTAAGTTTTTATCGGTCCATTTGGTAATGCCTCCATATAGACCGACTTCACTTTTTGAGGGTGTAGAAGGCGCACTGATCATGAAAATTGCTTGAAACTCAATTTAAAATTTACAGGTTTTTTTTTCAACAGATTTAAGATTTCAAATCAAGACGTTATTTTATAATTTTCTTGCACACGTACAAGAGATCTTAATGATTCCTCTAAAATTCAAACAAAAATGGTTCCTATAAATCCAGAATCTGATATAGTCCTCATAGGTGAAATCTTTAAATTTATCTTCGGGAAGTGTCCTCAAGTCCTCAAGCCCTCCTGAAATTTCAAAGGAAACCCTAATATTTGGTTCATCGTGGTGGGTATTTAAGATTCGGCCCGGCCGAACTTAGTGCTGTATATACTTGTTTAGTTTAATATATACCACGTATGGACTATGTGGTATATATTACGGTGTTAGGAAGTTTTAAGATACCTTGCCATCGGCAAGTGTTACCGCAACCCAAATAATTCGATTGTGGATGACAGTCTTCAGTAGAAGTTTCTACGCAATCCATGGTGGAGGGTACATAAGCTTCGGCCTGGCCGAACTTACGGACGTATATACTTGTTTGATTTAATATATACCACGTATGGACTTACTTACAATTTAGAAGACCGTGTTAGGAGGTTTTAAGATACATTCAGGGGTGGTCTGTATCAAACTTTTTTAGGTTTGCGACTGTCGCAAAGTTGTAAACGTCACATACAAAAGTCGCAAACTCAAAATACTTTAGTCGCCTCAGCTAGGCAGCGAATTCGATTATATGCAAGACGATTGTATGTGCGAAGAAGTTTCAATTCTTAGGAATGTTTTCGGTTTCAGTCCCCACATTGTCCCTATTGCCTTTTGCACGAGTACAGGGTAACCGTGAATTTTCTCTTCCTCTCTTAGCTTTAAGTTCAGTCTCCTGTCCAATATAACCCCAAGGTATTTTGCACACTCACCAACGGGAATTTCGATACCACCTAAGAAAATAGGCTTGACGGTGGGAAAACTTTCACAAATTTCTGCATAAACTCACAGCGAATGCTGTCAAACTCAATTAAAAAATGTTCAGGATTTCTTCTATTCAAAATTAGTTTTTTTACAGTAGGTTTACGACATTTGCGACATACGTATTATACCGTCGCAAATGTATGTCGCAAAAGTCACAGTTTGTGATAGGCCAACCCTGGATATATTGTTATCGGCAAGCGTTATCGCAACTCAAATAATTCGATTGTGGATGGCAGTGTTTAGAAGAAGTTTCTATGCAATCCATGGTGGAAGGTACATAAGCTTCGGCGTGGCCGAACTTACGGCCATATATACTTGTTTTTTTTTTTAATTGCTCATTCATTTGGAAGCTCGGTTTTTGCTGGGTAACTATACATTTTTTATACACTGAAAAAACAGTGAACTCACCAGGAACAACAATTTTGGTTAATTTTAGAAAATTTAGATGATTCTCAAGTCAGGATTCGCAAGTCAGGGTTCGACAGCAGGTCATAAATTACCCAGCAAAAAAATTTGGAAGTTCTTCCAAAGGCTCAACTTTAAAAGCACTTCCAGAAGATGCACTCCCAATGACGTTCTTTATTTTAACTACCCAGGAAGTTCTTTTAATTCAATTTTTTATAACTTGGTTTTTTCATACTTTTATTGAGTAATTTTAAATTTGTTTGCTTCAAATATGTTAAAAACAGGGTAAGAATTCATAAAATTGTACAAATCACTTAAATTTTGTCGAAAAAAATACTAAATTCAATCTGAGAATATTATGAATTTTTGAAAATATTTGAGGTCAAACGTTTCCGATAAGCGTAAGAATCCATTAAAAATTATAAAAAATTATAAAAATTATTTATTTGACAAAATATCACAGACATTTTAAATTTACATCCAAAACATTGAATTCGGATCACACCTAAAGAAGTGATGCAAATTCAGTGCAGCGGCTGTTGAAATGGAGGACTTCCGTCCTATGACAAGCCCATGTTAAATTCATCGCTTCTGCGTCAATTTTGCACCACTTCTGGATCCAAAAAGAAAATTTTCATTACTCTTATGGCAACGCTTTTTTTGCTGGGTATGAGAATATGATCTTGAGTTCGAAGCATAGATAGCAATAGCGGATGTGTAACCACCAAAGAACAAATTCTTTTTAAATCCAAGAGCAATCCAAGTACACATGGACCGGTGTTCGCAGCTAAAAGAGATATACCAATGTGGTATATCTCAATCACCATTTTCTAAATGAATAATTAATTTCTAACTCAAACTACTTTAAACTCTCCCATGACATCGTTGTGTAGCAAAGTTGAGTACTTCAGATTTATTAAAGTCCGAAAAACTATTGACGATTTTATAATTCTATGCCATGATCAAAGTTAAAAAATATTGGAGGGCTTCATGGATGTTGCGTTATTAAAATTCTGTGTTTACTATGTTATCGAAAAAAGGCTTTAGGAATTATGCTCCATTATTATGATGAAATACAAACATTTTTGCTGAATTTCAAAGGCCGCATTATTTAGTTTTCATTTTCTCTAGTTGGATATTAAATCGTATTGTTCATAGTATCTGGCATTATCACGTTTTATTCCACAATGATAAATCATTTGCAAATAGAACACGTGAAACAAATTCTATTGAATGGTTCACTTTCACACAAAGGTAAACGAAAGTAAATGGAAGTCTATTTTCATATTTAGCATAGAAAATTCACAAAATCCAAACTGAGTTTACACGCAATATTTTTGGGGAAGGTGTACAATTGGCAATCTGTCATGCAAACGTTAATCACTGAAATATAGTTTTAAGTTTCCAATTATTTTTATTCCACGTAAATATATTTTTGTGTAAAATATTGGTTCATTGAATTTTGGGATGTTTATTACATTGGGAGAAATAACATCGTCATATCAAAAAAATGTGTCATTAAAATTAATCCAGAAAACAAATAAATAGTTACAACGAATCTTTTCTTTATTATAACAAAGTTTCTGTTAAGCAATGCAATGTTTCGTTCGTTGGTTTGTAGTAACAATCCAGGAAGGCGGTACTGACGTGACCACCTCTACGACTGACACTTGACATTTAGCCACACATTTGGGACTTTGGAAAGTGAAGGGGTTTTCCCCATTTAATAATTGCAAAAAACTCATTTTTATTATCATTTTTATCATTTTAGATTGGAATAAGGTACGTGCAGAAGTTTTATGCTATAGGTTTAACTAAAATTGTGAACGGACGTTAACAAAATGAAATGGAAACGTTCACGAAAAATCAATACGAAATGATCATGGTTTCGTCCACGGAAGTTCGCGATTTCATGAACGGCTTTCGTTTTGCTTTGGCCATAAAAATACGTTAGGGGAACTCCGTCGATAGTGCAATGTAATAAGGCGACTGTTACCGCATATGGAGCGGATGGCGGCGGACATTTTTTTTTTATACCCTCCGCCATAACATAGGATGGGGGTATATTAACTTTGTCATTCCGTTTGTAACACATTGAAATATTGCTCTAAGACCCCATAAAGTATATATATTCTGGGTCGTGGTGAAATTCTGAGTCGATTTGAGCATGTCCGTCCGTATGTCCTCATATAAACGGACCCCCAAATTTGTCTTGCGATTGTTCTAAGAGAAGCAAATTTGATCCGTTCCGGCTGAAATTTGGTACATGGTGTTAGTATATGGTCTCTAACAACCATGTAAAAATTGGTCCACATCGGTCCATAATTACATATAGCCCCCATATAAACCAATCTCCCGATTTGGCTTGCGGAGCCTCTTGGAGGAGCAAATTTCATACGAGTTGAAATTTTGTACATTGTACTAGTATATGGCCGTTAACAACCATGCCTAACTAGGTCCATATAGGTCTATAGTTATATATATAGCCCTCAGATAAATCGACCCCAATCACACAAAAATTGGTCCATATCAAGTTCATAATTGTATATAGCCCCCATATAAGCGACCCCCCATATTTCAATTTCCATGTCGATTCGTAATTATTTGTAGACTTACCTATACATAACTTTTTTGTCTAATATATACCACGTATGGACTAACTCACACTTTAGAAAACGATGTTAAGAAGTTTTAAGACACCACAACCCAAGTAATTCGAATGTGGATGACAGTCTTTCGTAGAAGTTTCTACGCAATCCATAGTGGAGGGTACATAAGCTTCGGCGTGGACGAACTTAAATTCCTTAGCACTACGTTTTCAGATCTGAACGATGGTTATTAATTTGGCAACGCATTGTGTCATTTTATCGTAATCAAATTGACACCGTGTGTTTTCCCGTGCGACCACATGTATGCTGATCCACTTTCTTGAACGAATCTTTTTGAAACGCATACGCCGTTCATGATTTTTTCTATGGGAGACGAGATAGACACATGGTGCCTTTGGCAAAAATGCTCAGGGTGGGCTCCTGAGTCGATGATGAGCCATGTCCGTCTGTCCGTCTGTCCGTCTGTCCGTGAATACATTTTTGTAATCAAAGTCTAGGTCGCAGTTTTAGTCCAATCGACTTCAAGTTTGGCACAAGTATGTGTTTTGGCTCAGAATAGAACCCTATTGATTTTGAAAGAACTCGGTTCAGATTTAGATATAGCTCCCATATATATATTTCGCCCGATATGGACTTATATGGCCCCAGAAGCCAGAGTTTTACCCTAATTTGCTTAAAATTTTGCACATTGATAAAATTTAGATATAGCTCCCATATATATCGTTCGCCCGATTTACAAACATATGTCCACAGCGGCCAATCTTTTACTCCGATTTAATTGAAATTTTGCACAGGTAGTAGAATTACCATTGTAGCTATGCGTGTCAAATTTGGTTGAAATCGGTTCATATTTAGATATAGCTCCCATATATATGTTTTTCTGATTTCGACAAAAATTATCAACATACCAACATTTTCCTTGTAAAATCGCCACTGCTTAGTCGAAAAGTTGTAAAAATGACTCTAATTTTCCTAAACTTCTAATACATATATATCGAGCGATAAATCATAAATAAACTTTTGCGAAGTTTCCTTAAAATTGCTTCAGATTTAAATGTTTCCCATTTTTTACTAACATTGTGTTCCACCCTAGTGCATTAGCCGACTTAAATTTTGAGTCTATAGATTTTGTAGGAGTCTATCAAATTCTGTCCAAATCGAGTGATATTTAAATGTATGTATTTGGGACAAACCTTATATATAGTACCCAACACATTTGACGGGTGTGATATGGTATCGAAAATTTAGATCTACAAAGTGGTGCAGGGTAATAATATAGTCGGCCCCGCCCGACTTTAGACTTTCCTTACTTGTTTTTCGAATGGTCTTTGTTACGTCCCAGCAAAAACTACTATTAGTACTTCCGTGCAAGCATACCAGCAGTCGAAAAATAAGCACTTCTTCGCAAGCATACCAGCTCTCCAAAAATAATATCTTTACCCTAAATATACCCAAAAAGTGCGAATTCACCCCTGTTTTTTTGTAATCCAACACTCTATACTACGCTCCACGACATGGATCTATTCAATGATGTTATTTTATAATATAAATTATGTACTATACAACTTTAGAAAACAAAGGTATATTTTATTGGCGATTTTTTTCTGAAATGTAATTTGACATTACTTATCGCTACTATTAACGGAGCCCACTGTAGAGCCGAACCCGGACCTAAAGATATGATTTTGATTACCGGTATTAATAGAAAGAATCACTTTTTGACTACACAGGTAAGTTATTATTTTTAAATCCCAGGTAACACTGCAAGTAGTAACTTTTTGATTACCGTTATTACTGAAAGAATCACTAGTGCTTACCAAGTTTTTCCTGGGGTGGAGTAGTTTTATGCTTTAAGTTCACAAATCTACATATATACCCCAATATAAATTAAGTTCAAATCTTCGTTGGTAATCTATCCGTGCGTTAGGGTACAAAGGGTTAGGTACAGTGGCGTTCCAAGATCTCATGGTTACGTAGACTATTCCGTCCATTGATAGATTACAGGGGACGAAGTTATATCTTGTCAATGAGTGCTAGGGCAAAGGAACGTGATTTTTATTGCTAAATCCATTATGAGTGAAACTACTTAGGGATACTTTCGGAATTACCACCAACAGTACTTACACCTAAAGAATAGTTTGATTTTTTGAGAAACGAAATTTTATACAAACAAAGGTTACTTTGGACACTAAAAAAAACTTTATTTTAAAGCAAACAAAAAATATTCGAGACAATACCTTATAATAAAGGCGAATTTTATTTGTCTAAAATTTCATTCCGAAGCGAACAATTTTTTCTTTGAGTGTAAATAATATAAAAATTAGTGGTATACCTCCGAAATAATGGTATATAAGCTTTAGCCATAATTATATAAGTATTGTCCATAATGTGTGTCTTGAAAACACATTTGTTCAATTTATATCAACACGTGTTCGAATTGTGTTTATTCGTCACTAAATTATGATTTCATATTCATAAATTACCTCGCACTTGAATTTTCTATGAATCGAATTAATATGAAGTTTGCCCAAATTACAAAGTATTCCTGATTTTGTTTTCCTAGTCTGTAATTTGTAAGAAATTAATTTTGTGTCGATATGTTAATAACTGTCAATAAAATACCAATAATCAAAGCTAGAAATATGAAATACTAACCCACACAGACACATCAGACTGTTCACTTACTTTCAATGGTAATGAAATGCGTATTTAAGTAAAGGAAAAAAAACGAACAAGTATATACGGCCGTAAGTTCGGCCATGCCGAATCTTATATACCCTCCACCATGGATTGCATAGAAACTTGTACTAAAGACTGTCATTCACAATCGAAGTAATTGGGTTGCGGTAACACTTGCCGATGGCAAGGTATCTTAGAACTTCATAACCTCGTCTTCTCAATTGTAAGTTAGTCAATACGGGATATATATTAAACAAAAACATGTATATACGGCCGAAAGTTCGGCCAGGCCGAAGCTTATGTACCCTCCACCATGGATTGCGTAGAAACTTGAAACTGAAGACTGTCATCCACAATCGAATTACTTGGGTTTCGGTAACCTTTGCCGATGACAAGGTATCTTAAAACTTCCTAACACCGTAACACATAAAACATAGTTTATACGTGGTATATATTAAACTAAAAAAGGTCGATTAAATACGTATATAATTAAGTTTAAAGTTTCTATAAAAATAAAATTTTGAAAACATTTTCTATAGAAGTAAAATTTGGATAAAATTTTCTATAGAAATAAAATTTGGATAAAGTTTTCTATAGAAATAAAATTCTGACAAAATTTTCTATAGAAATAAAATTTTGACAAAATTGTCTATAGAAATACAATTTTGACAAAATGTTCTATAGAAATAAAATTTTGACAAAATTTTCTATAGAAATAACATTTTGATAATGTTTTCTAAAAAATAAAATTTTGGTAGATTATTTTTGGCGCGAGTGGCAACCATGATTTTCACAATGGACTGAATAGTCTAAGTGAATCTTAATCGGGCTGTCACTTTAACCTAACCATGATTATGAACCGATAACGACCAATTTTTTGTGTGATTGGGGATCGCCTATATATAACTATAGACCGATATGGACCAATTTTCTCATGGTTATTAGCGCCTTATGCTAACACCACGTTGCAAATTTCAACCGGATCGGATGAATTTTGCTCCTCTAAGAGTGTCCGGAGATCAAATCTGGGGAACGGTTTATATGGGGGCTATATATAATTATGGACCCATATGGACCAATTCTTGCGTGTTTGTTGGAGACCACATTCTAACACCAGGTTCCAAATTTCAACCGGATCGAATGAATTTTTCTCTTTCAAGAGGCTCCGGAGGACAAATCTGGGGATCGATTTATATGGGGGCTCTATATAATTACGGACCGATATGGACCAATTCTTGCATGGTTAGGTTAGGTTAGGTTATGTGGCAGCCCGATGTATCAGGCTCACTTAGACTATTCAGTCCATTGTGATACCACAGTGGTGAACTTCTCTCTTATCACTGAGTGCTGCCCGATTCCATGTTAAGCTCAATGACAAGGGACCTCCTTTTTATAGCCGAGTCCGAACGGCGTTCCACATTGCAGTGAAACCACTTAGAGAAGCTTTGAAACCCTCAGAAATGTCACCAGCATTACTGAGGTGGGATAATCCACCGCTGAAAAACTTTTTGGTGTTCGGTCGTAGCAGGAGTCGAACCCACGACCTTGTGTATGCAAGGCGGACATGCTAACCGTTGCACCACGGTGGTTGTTAGAGACCATATACTAACACCATGTACCAAATTTGAGTCGGATCGGATGGAATTTGCTTCTCGTAGAGGCTCCGCAAGACAAATCTGGGGATCGATTTATATGGGGGCTATTTATAATTATTGACCGATGTGGAACAATTTTTGCATGGGTGTTAGAGACCATATACTAACACCATGTAACAAATTTCAACCGGATCGGATGAAGTTTGCTTCTCTTTGATACTCCGCAAGCCAAATTTGAGCGTCGGTGCGAAAGTGGTCCGATATAGCCCATTTGCAATACCATCCGACCTACATCAATAACAAATACTTGTGCCAAGTTTCAAGTCGATAGCTTGTTTCGTTGGGAAGTTAGTGTGATTCCAACAGACGGACGGACGGACATGCTTAGATCGACTCAGAATTTCACCACGACCCAGAATATATACACTTTATGGAGTCTTAGAGCAATAATTCGATGTGTTACAAACGGAATGACAAAGTTAATATACCCCCCAACCTATGGTGGAGGGTATTAAAAGAAAGTTGAAAATTTAATACCTTTTTCAATGTCAAGTCTTTGAGAATTATGTTTAATGAATTAATTAAGAGTTTTGTTTTGCAATAAAACATTTCTCTTTTCTATCGATATCTGAGCTTTTCTTACCTTAAAGCATTCCAATGGAAAATAAATTTTACACTTAACATCATTTGTTCTCTTCCGAGTGTAAGTGTAAGCTCAAAAGCAGTATGGTCAATCGGGAGGGGGAGGAACCCCTGCAATTGTAGTAAAATATTTATGAGGCCACAGAAAAGGAAAATATGCTTCTGAGAGTCCTTAAAATACATTCACGTGTAGAAAAAGCATTAAAGTTTAATTGTTTTATTTTGATTTCCTTTTTTTGTATTATTTTTCTTTTGGGAATTTCGAGGCGTAATGAAAAAGTGAAATTTCATTTCACCCCAATGTTGGCCCTCTAGACTTCTTTATGTGGATCATTAAGAATGTACCCTTTTGACTGGTTGTAAATTTTCTCCTTGGAAAATACTTTAATACGGTCCAAAGCTCTCAAGGATAAATATCAATGTAAAAAAATAACATGACAAAGGCGAACGCCGATTGGCAACAAGAAGAAGAAGTAAGTATTTCGTTTTCATATTCAAAACTGCTTTATTGCATCACTGTAATCAATTATGGAAATTCAAAATGCTAAATAAATTCTCGTTATTTATTAAGAATTTCAGATGTAGGGTTGTCTGGCATTTTCAGTCTACCTTGATGGCAGAGAATCATAGATTCAACTCTACAATCGGTCCATTGGCGTTGTCGCCATATCAATTCTTTTATTTTTCAGAAAATTCGTACATTTACAAATTACTTAAAATTCAATATCTCCAATACAGCTTGTTGTATTTTTGAAATTCTTTTCTTGAATTTTTAACCGTCCTAAGATTGAGTAATCCGTTGCTCTAATACACTCTCGGGGACGTTGAATTTCAAAAACAAAAATTTTTGGAATTCGGTCGAAGCAGGGCTCGAACCCAAGTATGCAGGGCGGACGTAGCAAACACTGCTCCACGGTGTCCAACTAAATGTATGTTTCTATTAAATAAAGTTTGTTTAATCGGCTCGTGGGCGCCGCAAGCTATGCTATATAAATATAACGTATGTGGATAATTGTCTATTGGTGGCAATAACAGCTACGTAGCCCAGTGGATAGTGTGTTGGCTTACAAATTGCATGGTCCGCGGTTCGATTCTCCGTCAAGGCGAAAGGTAAATTTTATAAAATCGAATACTTTCTTCTACATTGTTTGTAGTACAGAAAAAGGTGCTAAGAACTAAAAAAACTCGTGGAACTAAAAAAGATGTGAGAGAAAATTAAATTAGCCAGAAAAGATTTTTTTTTTTTTGAGTTAGTCTTTGTGAAATTGTTTTTACATTCACATCCTTGAAAAGAATAAACGTTTATCACAAAGAGTATATACTTTTCTTCCAAATAAATTTCCTTAAAGCAAAAAGCAAATGAGAAACGACTTTGTTTGTCTAAAATTTCGTTTGGAAGTAAAGAATTATTTTTTTCCTGATAACTAATGCTATTATGGTCAAAAATAAGGTTATAAGAGGCAACTTTTTGGGCTCTACATACATATGGGAGTCTTATTTAACTCTGAGCCGATTTAGATGATATTTTGCACGTATATTCAGTAGTATAGAAGATTAGAGTAAGCCAAATGTGAGTAATGTCGGTTGTTAAAAAATTTTGTTATATCCAAATTTGTCAAAATCGGGCACTACATATATATGGGAGTTAAATCTAAATTTGAACCGATTTGGATGATATTTTGCACATAGAGTTAGTGCTATAGAAGATTAGAGTAAGCAAAATTTGAGTAAGATGGGTTGATAAATAAGGGACTTATGGCCAAATTTGGGGAAATTGGGCGATACATATATATGGGAGCTATGTCTAAATTTGATCCAATTTTTTTCAAATTCAATAGTGTTTGTCCCTGTAGCAAAAAACGCCACATACCAAATTTCATCAAAATCGGTTAATAATTGCGACCGGAATCCTGCGAACAACAAACACATGGACGGATGGACACCAAGCGATAGATCGGCTCAGGAGGTGATTCTGAGTCGATCGGTATATATTTTATGGGGTCTAAAATCAATATTTCTGGTAGGCACATTTTTTGGTAGATCGAAATTATTATACCTTGACCACAATGTGGTTTACGGTATAAAAAATGGTCTTCCATCCACCGTTGTCCTGTCAACGATGACTAGAGACGGCTGCCTGGAGAGACCAGGTCAGCTACCCAGCAAAAAATGGAGCACTATTTCAGCAGGATTGTAAGGGAGAGAGGCAGTACCAACTGCTTACAAAACAACCGAATCAGCGCTGATTTTTGTGGGTGATGTCCCGATTTATAGCAGCTTCAATATAGGCTGATATAATTGCTCATTTCAATAACAATATTGCTCAGAAGTGAGCAATATTGTTATTGGTATGAAGGAAAACAGCACTACCTTTCGCGCATGTATACTGCATGAATTGGTTGCAATAACGTAAACGAATGATCATAAAGTAGTTTGATTACTCGTTTACGTTATTGCCGCCGATACATGCAGTGTGGATGCACTGCCTACTTTATTGTATACCAAAAAGCTCAACTAAATTTTACTGCTGAAATATTTTTTGCTGGGGATCTTGCTTCTCCAAGTATTTCAAAAGTCACCCTCCCTTCTGAACAAGATATCTGTCGAAATTGTGGACATTCGCCTCATATCACGAGACATCTTTTCGCGTGTACTTCGAAACCTATAGACCTGACACGCTGTGGAACAGGATGTTATAAGTTAGTGCACATGTTTGCAACATCCAGAAGGAGACGAGATAGACGCATGGGGTCTTTTGCAATAATGCTCTGGGCCGGCTCCTGAGTCGATCCGCCCGTCTGTGTGTGAACACATTTTTGTAATCCAAGTCTAGGTCGCAATTACGACTTCAAATGTGGCAATAGTATGCGTTTTTAGTCAGAATAGAACTCTATTGATTTTGGAAGAAATCGCTCGTCCCCAGATGCCAGCGTTTTAGCCTGATTGGTTTTAAATATTGCACAAGGTGTAAAACTGATAGTATCGTAAAGTGTGCCAAATTTGAGTGAAATCAGTTCAGATTTAGATGTTGTTCTCAAAAATATCTTTCGCCCGATTTAGATTCATATGACCACGGAGACCACGGGTTCACTTCGAATATTTTTAAATTTTGCTCAGAGAGTACAGTTTGTAATTTGACAAAGTGTGCCCAATTTGGCTTAGATTGAGAGACAAAGCCCACATATATATGTTCTTCTGATTTGGGCAAATATAATCAAATTCCCACATTTTCTTTGTAAAGTCGAAGACTTCTAAAAATTACTCAAATTCACCTGCGCCTCTAACACATATCAATCGACCGATAAATCATAAATTCATTTTTGAGAAGTTTCATAAAAATGGATTTAGATTTAAATATTTTCCATAATATACCCACCACCATAGAATGGTGATGGGGGTATAATAAGTTTGTCATTCCGTTTGTAACACATCGAAATATCGATTTTCGACTATATAAAGTATATATATTCTTGATCAGGAAGAAATGCTAAGACGATAATCAAGCTATCTTGCTTAACTTTTGCACAAGTTCGTTTTTTGGCTCCAAGCAGGTCAAGTTCGAAGATGGGCTATATCGGTCCAGGTTTTGATATAGTCCCCATATAAACCGATCTCCCGATTTGGGGTCTTGGACTTATAGAAACCGTAGTTTTTTTTTCCAATTTGCCTGAAGTTGAAAATCTAGAGGTATTTTAGGACCCCTAAAAAGGTGTACCGAAAATGGTAAGTATCGGTGTATGTTTTGATATAACCCCCATATATACCGATCTCTCGATTTTACTTCTTGGGCTTCTAGATTCCGTAGTTTTTATCCAATTTGACTGAAATTAGGCAAGACCATAAAGAGGTGTACCGAAAATGGTGAGTATCGGTCCAAGTTTTGAAACAGTCCCCATATAGACCGATCTACCGATTTTAATTCTAGGGCTTTTATAATAGGTAGGTTTTATCCAATTTGACTAAAATTGGAAATCTTTAGGTATTTTATGACCACAAATTCGTGTGCCGAAAATGGCATGTATGGATCCATGTTTTGGTATATCCCCCACATACATCCCCCGATCTCTTCTTGGGATTGTAGAAACCGTAGTTTTTATCCAATTTGCCTGAAACGAGAAATCTACAGGTATTTTAGAACCATAAAGAGGGGCGCCGAAAATGGTGATTACCGGTCTATGCTTTAGTATAGCCCCCAAATCAACCGATATCCTGTTTTTACTTTTTGGGCTTCTAGAAACCAGAGTTTTTGTCGAATTTGTCCGAAATTGAACATTTGAAGGTTTTTAGGACTTTAATTCAAGGACATACGACTTTAGCAAATCGAAGCGAATTTCAACAAATCGTGGCCTAAATCTAAAGAAAAATATTTTTAAATGATTTTTCTGGTTATTAAAACTTCTTTATTTTAAAGAAATTATTCAATAAGTTACGTGTTGCATAATCTTCCATCTCTTCCATCAATATTTTTTTCAATGTATAATTAATTATTTAATTTTGTAACTATTTCAATCTTCTATTTAAAATATCACAATATACGAGTATATGTTACTGCATTTTTATAGCGTACACAACAGTGTTGTTCACACCATTACCAAAAACGATTCGTTGATTCATTTCCAGAGCTATTCCCGAAATTTGCTTTTCTTAGAATTATACACTGCTATTTTAAACTTTTTCTTTTCTGTGATAAAACAATTGTCCAACTTAAAATTTGTTTTTATCGTTAGTCGTAATATTTTTTGCAACATTTTCTTGTTTTCTTTAAGATACAGACAATGCTGTACACTTTACGTTAATTACTTTAGAATTTATTTGCTTATTTATGTTCAGAGATTTCACAAATGAGAACTGAAAATCTCACAAGAAAATTTTATATTTAAATTAGTTGATCTTCTTTAAAAAGTCATCTTGATGTTTCTGTGATTTTCTTTTGTTATTTGTCATTATATTCGAATAAGCCCATAGCTCTCAGTGGGAATAAATTTAATGGACAAAAATTGTGGTTTTTATGGCCACTCCTTCATTCCCAAATGTCTAATTTTACAGCTGAAACTTTTTACACAGGATGGACGAATGAATGGTTGATGATGAGCGAACGAAACGGACGAATGAATGAACGAACGAACGAAGGAATGAAAAGTTGATAATTTCAAAATGTACAAAGTTAAGGTTCTTTGACCCATTAAAATGCTCTCCTTTCATTAGGTTTTTGGTTTGACTTGACTGGTGAGTGCTTGTTTTGGTGTGCCACAAAATGCTTCTTTCAACTTTGATGGCACAAAGATGGCTAGTTCGATGGTCAATACGGTGGAGCAAAATGATAAAAAAAAAAAATCTTGAAAAGAGAAACTTTGTATATATAATGGACGGCCATGAAAATTGGAATGTTGAGCTATATGGCTCTAGAGGAGACGACCTGTTTAGACAAGAATTCTACTTAAAACGACTTATATAGACGTTTGTCATAAAATGTCGACACTACGAGTATGAGACCTTTCAACACTCTGAGTATCAACAAACTTATTAACTCCTTAGACCAGACCAAAAACTGACTGCCTATACGAGTACCATAGACCAAGAAATGTATAGACGTCTTTTGACAATTTACAATGATTCTGTCAAGTGACTTAATTTCTTTTTGGAAAACGAAAATTACCGTACTAATCAGTAAATTTGCATTAAAAAAATAGTGTGGATATACAGAATTTTATATGCTTTTACAATATTTGGTGTTTCATCAAAACAACAAAGGAAATAACTTAAAGCCAAAGTAAACAAGTATATACGGCCGTAAGTTCGGCCAGGCCGAAGCTTATGTACCCTCCATCATGGATTGCGTAGAAACTTCTTCTAAACACTGCCATCCAGAATCGAATTACTTAAGTTGCGGTAACGCTTGCCGATGGCAAGGTATCTTAAAACCTCCTAACACCATCTTCTAAATTGTATGTAAGTCCATACGTGGTATATATTAAATCAAAAAAGATCGATCCAATACGTATATAATTCAGTTTGACAAAGTAGACATAAAATTTTGACAAAATTTTCTACAGAAAAAAATTTTAACAAAATTTTCTTTAGAAATAAAATTTTCACAAAATTTTCTATAGAAATAAAAATTTTGACAAAATTTTCTGTAGACAGAAAATTTTGACAAAAATTTCTACAGAAATAAAATTTTAACAAAATGTTCTATAGACATAAACTTTTGACAAAATTTTCTATAGAAATAAAATCTTGGTAGATTATTTTTGGCTCGAGTGGCAACCATGATTATGAACCAAATAAAATTTGAACAAAATTTTCTACAGAAATAAACTTTTGACAAAATTTTCTATAGAAATAAAATTTTGACAATGATGAAAATTTTATTATGAACCGAATAAAATTTTAACAACATTTTCTCTAGAAATAAAATTTTGACAAAATTTTCTATAGAAATAAAATTTTGGTAGATTAATTTTGGCTCTAGTGGCAACCATGATTATGAACCGATATGGACCAATTTTTGTGTGATTGGACCACTTTTGGTATGGTTGTTAGCGACCATATACTAACACCACGTTCCTAATTTGAACCGGATCGGATGAATTTTGCCCCTCCAAGAGGCTCCGGAGGTCAAATCTGGAGAACGTTTTATATGGGCGCTATATATAATTATGGACCGATATGGACCAATTCTGGCACGGTTGTTAGAGACCATATACCAATACCATGTACCAAATTTCAGCCGGATCGGATGCAATTTGCTTCTCTTTGAGGCTTCGCAAGCCAAATCTGGAGATCGGTTTATATGGGGTCTATATATAATTATGGACCGATGTGGACCAATTTTTGCATGGTTGTTAGAGACCATATACCAACATCATGTACAAAATTTCAGCCGGATCGGATGAAATTTGCTTCTCTTTGAGGCTTCGCAAGCCAAATCTGGAGATCGGTTTATATGGGGTCTATATATAATTATGGACCGATGTGGACCAATTTTTGCATGGTTGTTAGAGACCATATACCAACATAATGTAGCAAATTTCAGCCGGATCGGATGAAATTTTCCTCTCTTTGAGGCTCCGCAAGCCAAATCTGGGGATCGGTTTATATGGGGGCTATATATAATTATGGACCGATGTGAACCAATTTTTGCACGGTTGTTAGAGACCATATACCAACACCATGTACCAAGTTTCAGCCGGATCGGATGAAATTTGCTTCTCTTTTAGGCTCCGCAAGCCAAATCTGGTGATCGGTTTATATGGGGGCTATATATAATTATGGACCGATGCGGACCAATTTTTGCATGGTTGTTAGAGACCATATACCAACACCATATACCAAAGTTCAGCCGGATCGGATGAAATATGCTTCTGTTATAGGCTCCACAAGCCAAATCTGAGGGTCCCTTTATATGGGGGCTATACGTAAAAGTGGACCGATATGGCCCATTTTCAATACCATCCGACCTATATCGATAGCAACTACTTGTGCCAAGTTTCAAGTCGATAGCTTGTTTCGTTCGGAAGTTAGCGTGATTTCAACAGACGGACGGACATGCTTAGATCGACTCAGAATTTCACCACGACCCAGAATATATATATACTTTATGGGGTCTTAGAGCAATATTTCGATGTGTTATAAACGGAATGACAAAGTTAATATACCCCCATCCTATGATGGAGGGTATAAAAATCACTCATTTGCAGACGAAAAAACGTCTTCTACGGTGTGCAGGCAAACCACAGTGCTGTGAATTGACATAAGACGTCTATACATTTTCTTGGTCTATGCCTATACTACAAACCAGCTGATATAAGAATAAAAGGCAAGGAAGACCCAGCAAACCCAGTCATCTGCATTTAAATCGATGACTTGACATTGGCAAAGAAAAAGTGAAATGACTGTGTTAATTTATAAAGACAAAATTTACTATAACAAGTATATACAGTAGTAAGTTCGGCCGGCCAGAATCTTAAATACCCACCACCATGAATCAAATAATATATTTTCCTTTGATAATTTCAGGGGGGTTTGATGACAGATATTTTCCCAAGCAGATCAGTTCAACCAGTACGATTCCCAGAGATATATATAAAGGGTGATTCTTTTGAGGTTAGGATTTTCATGCATTAGTATTTGACAGATCACGTGGGATTTCAGACATGGTGTCAAAGAGAAAGATGCTCAGTATGTTTTGACATTTCATCATGAATAGACTTACGATCTGCCGCAACGTCGAATTTTCAGTGAATGGGCCCTAGAAAAGTTGGCAGAAAATCCGCTTTTTTATCGACAAATTTTGTTCAGCGATGAGGCTCATTTCTGGTTGAATGGCTACGTAAATAAGCAAAATTGCCGCATTTGGAGTGAAGAGCAACCAGAAGCCGTTCAAGAACTGCCCATGCATCCCGAAAAATGCACTGTTTGGTGTGGTTTGTACGCTGGTGGAATCATTGGACCGTATTTTTTCAAAGATGCTGTTGGACGCAACGTTACGGTGAATGGCGATCGCTATCGTTCGATGCTAACAAACTTTTTGTTGCCAAAAATGGAAGAACTGAACTTGGTTGACATGTGGTTTCAACAAGATGGCGCTACATGCCACACAGCTCGCGATTCTATGGCCATTTTGAGGGAAAACTTCGGAGAACAATTCATCTCAAGAAATGGACCGGTAAGTTGGCCACCAAGATCATGCGATTTGACGCCTTTAGACTATTTTTTGTGGGGCTACGTCAAGTCTAAAGTCTACAGAAATAAGCCAGTAACTATTCCAGCTTTGACAACAACATTTCCGAAGAAATTCGGGCTATTCCGGCCGAAATGCTCGAAAAAGTTGCCCAAAATTGGACTTTCCGAATGGACCACCTAAGACGCAGCCGCGGTCAACATTTAAATGAAATTATCTTCAAAAAGTAAATGTCATGGACCAATCTAACGTTTCAAATAAAGAACCGATGAGATTTTGCAAATTTTATGCGTTTTTTTTAAAAAAAAAGTTATCAAGCTCTTAACAAATCACCCTTTATAAAGATTTTATCTATGAAGACTAGATCAGATTCTGAATTTATAAGATCCATTTTTTGTTTGAGTTTTAGAGGAATCCTAAACATCTCTTGTAAGTGCAAGAAAATGATGAAATAACGCCTTGATTTTAATTCTATAATCTGTGGATTTTCATCCCAATTATTTAAATGATTACGAGAAGTAAAATCTGGACATTTTGCATTCAGTTTCAAGCAATTTTCATGATCAGTACTCCTTCTATACCCTCAATAAGTGAAATCGGTCTATACGGAGGCCTTACCAAATGGACCGAATAGATAATATACACTTTGTTAAGGGTCTAAAATGCCAGTATATTTTCAATTTGCGGTAAATCGGATAAAAACTACAATTTCTAGAAACGCTAAAGGGTGATACGGTCAAAATTTGGTCAATATAAACTTGACGTATTTCTTTCAATTTTGCATTTAAAAAACCTGAACACCTCTCATTTTGAAGGTGTGTGTGTGTAGAATGTTGCTCCTATTTAGATTTTGGAATTCACTCTTCAGTTGTCAAAATGCCGTCCAAGCAAGAAGAGCAGCGTATCAAAATTTTGCTCGCGCATCGCGAAAATCCGAGCTACTCGCACGCAAAGCTGGCAAAATCGCTAAAAGTTGCCAAATCAACCGTTACAAATGTAATTAAAGTGTTTGGGGAACATTTGTCGACAGCCAGGAAGTCTGGATCGGGGGGAAGTCGAAAACCGGAAGCCGCTGAGACGACAAAGAGAGTTGCCGGTAGTTTCAAGCGAAACCAGCGTTGCCGTTTTGGTCCGATCGGACCAAAATTGGTCCAAAAGATTTCTAATTTTTAAATTTGGTCCGATGGTCGGACCAACCGGAATTTGGCCCATTTTGGTCCATTTTCATAAATTTGGTCAAATTTATAAATTTTTTCTAGTATTTAAAAAATCTATCAAATATTCAATAATATATATAAAATATTGCCGTGAGGCCAAAGATTTCATGTGCTTAAAATACAAATGCGAATTTTGCTTAGCATAGAAGACGTATTTCTCTGAAATAAAGTTTTTTTCCTTGTTCAAAAGTATATAAACTTTTCAATGAAGTCGGTTTGTCCTTATAGTTAAGTGATTCGACATAAAATTGGGTATCCTAACATGAAAGAAAATTTCGTTTTACTAAAGTCAAAATGGCTTTAATACTCCTGAAAAATATTCAAAATTAATGAAATTTTGTTGACGTTTTGTATCTTGACTTTAAAACTAAAATCTTTTACAAATATGAGGTGTCTTTTAACACATTATTTTAAAGTCGTTTTTTACTTGAAACATAATATAATTTTCACTTGAAGTAAAAGGGAATTGTGACGTAAATGTGTCCTCACTTCACAAAATCTTTGGAGCCGTGAATGCTTTTTTCAGTGTGGGATTAGATACCATTTCAATCACACAAAATCGAATGAAAATTTTGCGTTGATGTCAACTAAAATTGGCTTTAAAATTCGACCTTTTCAAAAAGTAAATTTTTTCAAATTTAAATAAATAAGTTGAAAAGTATTTTACTTTTTTAATAAAAGCACTATGTACAAAAAAAAAATATTTTATAAAGCATTTTTCTTCGAAATTGGAAATTTGGTCCGCTGGATGGAATTTTGGTCCGATTTTGGAAAAATTTTGGTCCAAAATAAAATTTCGTAGTGGCAACGCTGAGCGAAACCCTAACCTCTCTCTCCGAGATGGCGCAAATAAGCTGGGTGTATCGTTTACAACCGTGCATCGAGCCAAAAAACGAGCCGGACTATCGACTTACAAGAAGGTAGTGACTCCAAATCGCGATGATAAACAAAATACGACGGCCAAAGCGCAATCCCGGAGGCTGTACACGACGATGCTGACGAAGTTTGACTGCGTGGTAATGGATGACGAAACCTACGTCAAAGCCGACTACAAGCAGCTCCGGGACAGGAGTTTTATACGGCAAAAGGAAGGGGAAAGCAGATATTTTCAAGCACATAAAACTGTCAAAGCTCGCAAAGAAATATCTGGTTTGGCAAGCCATCTGTATCTGTGGCTTGAAAAGCAGCATTTTCATAGCTTCCGGGACTGCCAACCAAGAAATTTACGTGAAAGAGTGTTTGAATAAACGTCTGCTGCCTTTCCTGAAGAAACACGGTTGTTCCGTACTGTTTTGGCCGGATTTGGTATCATGCCATTACGGTAAAAAGGCCATGGAGTGGTACGCCGCCAACAACGTGCAGGTGGTTCCCAAAGACAAGAACCCTCCAAACATGCCAGAGCTCCGCCCAATTGAGAAATACTGGGCTATTGTCAAGCGGAACCTAAAGAAGACCAAAAAAACTGCTAAGGACGAGCAGCAGTTCAAGGCAAACTGGATTTCTGCGGCGAAGAAGGTGGACAAGGTGGCTGTATAAAATCTGATGGCAGGTGTCAAGCGTGAGGCCCGGCAATTCGGATTTGGAAAAGCGAAAGCCTAACTGAATATTTTTCCTGAATTTTATACTAATTGAACTTGAAAAAGAAATTTAATATGATTTTTTAAATAAACGATTTCACCGTTTTACATGCGTTTTCCCTTGACCAAATTTTGACCGTATCACCCTTTAGGAGTTAAATCCGGAGTTCGGTGTAATGGGGGCTATACCAAAACATGGAAAGATACACACAGTATTCAGCACATTTAATTGTAGTTCTAGAACCTAGACCTCAAATCGGAGGGCCGCTTTATAAGGGGGCTATATCAAAAACTGTACCGATATTCAATATATACGGCATACCCCTTTATGGTCCTAGAATACCTTTAGATTTTCAATTTCAGGCAAATTGGATAAAAACTACGGATTCTAGAAGCCCAAGAAGTAAATATGGAGATCGGTCTATATGGGGGCTATATCGAAACAGGGTCCGATAATCACCATTTTCGGCGCATCTCTTTATTTTCCTAGAATACCTCTAGATTTCCAATTTCAGGCAAATTGGCTAAAAACTACGGATTGTAGAAGCTCAAGAAATAAAATCGGGAGATTGGTCTATATGGGGCTATATCAAAACATAGAGCGGTACTCACCATTTTCGACAAACGTCTTTATGGTCCTAGAATACCTCTAGATTTCAAATTTCAGGCAAATTGGATAAAAACTACGGATTCTAGAAGCCCAAGAAGTAAAATCTGGAGATCGGTCTATATGGGGGCTATATCAAAACATGGACCGATACTTACCATTTTCGGCACACTTCTTTAAGATCCTAGAATACCTCTAGATTTCAAATTTCAGGCAAATTGGATAAAAACTACGGATTCTAGAAGCCCAAGAAGTAAAATCGGGAGATCGGTCTATATGGGGACTATATCAAAACTTGGACCGATATAGCCCATCTTCGAACTTGACCTGCCTGCAAACAAAAGACGAATCCGTGCTAAATTTCAGGACGATAGCGCCATTATTGAAGGCTGTAGCGTGATTACAACAGATGGACAGACGGACATGCTTGTATCGTCTTAGAATTTCTCCCTGATCAAGAATATATATACTTTATATAGTCGGAAATCGATATTTCGTGTTACAAACGGAATGACAAATTTATTATACCCCTGTCACCATTCCATGTTGGTGGGTATAAAAACAAGTAAGTAAAGTTTAAAGTCGGGCGACTATATTATACCCATCACCACTACACACAGAGAAAATTTCATTAAAATTGAGCCAACGAAAATTTTTCATTGATACAACGAAACATTTTCATTAAGACAATGAAAATGTTCGTTAATACTACGAAACGTTTCGTTGACTAACAGAAAATTCGTTATAATAACGAAAAATTTCGTTATATTAATGAATTTGTTTCATTGGCTCAATTTTAATGACACATTTCATTAATATAACGAAACTTTTTCTACCAGTGTATGTAGACCAAAATTTTTGTTAGCATCTCAACTCCTTCAAATTTGTTGGGAGTTATTATGAAGGTTTATATACCCATAGATGGGTATTTAAGATTCTGTCCGGTCATTGATGAGATTATCAATGTTTCCGACCTATTATAAAGAGTTTGTTAACTATGGTCACATTCAATATTCATTGGCTTTGACTCACTGTTCCCCCACAAGTTTTGTTTTTGATGTGATTTAGCCAATGCTTCTACTGTTCTTTCATTCATTCCTGTCTTTTATACTAAATCATTTTTCTAGATTTTCCCCTCTTGTTGATATTGCTGCTGCTGTTGTTGTTGTTGTTGCACTTGGTTGCTGTTCTATCACTTTTGTGTTCATAATAAATTTTCTGATATCCTGTGGCGTGTGGGATGTTTTTTTTTTTGCACTCGGCTTGCGTTTTTCCTCTTTTTACCTAATAATAAATAAATATGTGTGGAGAATATGTTTGTGTGGGTGTGTGTAAGTTTGTTGCTCTACTTAAATGTTTATCGAAAAGAAGGGGAGGGGAGAGCAAATGTGTTTGTTTTCTTCTTATGCTTTCTTTTGAAAGTAATAGAAATTGCATAGAAAAGAGAGAGAGAGTGACTTACAAAAAAAAATCAACCCACACTCTCTTATATAATGATACACAAACATACTCTAGCATCTGGTTGAATGCATAATGAAAATTCATCAAAATCTAACTTTTTGATACTTGTCGTCCTACAAAAATAAACAGCAGCACTACTCGTAGTAGTAGCAGAGGCAACAACACAACAGCAAATAACTATACAAGTACTGTATAAACAGAAGCAACTAAAACAACAACATTTTTTTTTTATTGTGACATAATTTTCTAAGAAAATTTAAAATGCATGTAACCACCCAAAACAACATCACTATCAAACACACACATATACAGAGAGACATTTAAATAATGAACTCTTTAAAACGCACAAACAAATTCCCAACTACCTCGTCTCTCCCTATTCACTCATATAAATATTCACCTTTCTCCAAAATGCACACCAACTTTGGGTGGGGATATAATACGAGTGGGTGTGTGTGTGTGAGTATTTGTTAAAGGTACTCTGGTGCTGCTGTGGTTTCTTGTATACCCAGACAAGCCATACAATAACCCCATGTGACCTTTAATAGTGGTTGCTTTGAAAGGATGTATGTCACGTGTCATAGAGTATTACATTTTTAAGCAATTGCTCTCTTGTTAACTTTAACAAAGAAATGATTATTTTATATACTGCCAAAGCCCAAAACAAAGCACAAACACACACACACACAAACTCTCATAAAGATATAAAATGACGTTTACATACATATATGGATATACATTCATGCACAGAATTTGGTAAATGGAAAAGAGGTGTGAATGTGAATTTATTGACACCTAAGTCCGATTATTTATTTTAGGTCATTAGATTAAAATGTACAGTGGCATTATTCGTATATACATACAGTTTGTCAAAAAAGTGTTTTGACAATGGGATAAAAATTATGTTTTGTTCCAAAATTAAATATAATGAAATTTTAAAAAAATATTTTATTATGTATTTTGCAAAGTATACATACGTACACAGAATTAAAAATTTAATAAAATATTTAATATTTCAATTATTTCTAGAATTTGAAATATTTGGCAATGTCAAAAGACTTTCTTGACATACTGTACATATGAGTGCATGCACATGTTTTCTTTCGAAAATATTGAAATATAGTTCCATAAAATTTAAATTGATTATGTGAAATTGTGGAAATACACAATCATATGTCGATGGATACACAATGGGTTAAAAAGCTAAAAACATACATTGACTCAAAAAAGTACGCTTTATAGGCCAAAAATGTGTACCAGAAATGCTTGTTCTAGATGCCATAAAATATATTCTGATAGACTCAGATTCAACTCCTGAGTCAATCTAGCCCTTGGTGTCAGTCCGTCTGTCCATGTATTTGTTGTTCGCAGAATACAGGTCGCTATTATCAACCGATTTTGATGAAATTTGGTATGTGGCGTTTTTTTTGCTACAGGGACAAACGCTATTGAATTTGGAAAAAAATCGGATCAAATTTAGATAACGATCCCTTATATATATCGCCCGATTTCGACAAATGGTATCACTTTGCACTTTTTTACTAACCGATCGTCGTCAAACTGGGCACAAATCTTTAATCTTAATCTTTTTCATCAGCCGTTCATGGAATCGTGAACGTTCTTAGACGAAACTGCGAAGGTTTCCGTTTCATTTTGTTACCCTCCGTTCACGGTTTTGGAATTTCATTTTTATATCCTCCACCATAGGATGAGTGGTATATTAACTTTGTCATACCGTTTGTAACACATCGAAATATTGCTCTAAGACCCCATAAAGTATATATATCCTGGGTCGTAATAAAATTCTGAGTCGATCTAGCGATGTCCTTCCGTCCACCTGTTGAAATCACGCTAACTTGAAACTTGGAATGAGTACCCAGCAAAAAAGATTGAAAGTTCTGCTAAAGGCAAAACTTTAAAAGCACTTCCACAAATGTCCTCCCGAAGTTGTTCTTTATTTTAACTACGCCCTTAAAAAAAATCACTTCTGTAACATATACTCCAAACACATTTTGCTTCAAGCATATATATTTTCTGGATTTGTCCAAACAAAATATTGTTTGTATTGTTTAAACATATTATTAAACATATTATATTTAGGCATACACTGGTAGAATAAAATTTTAAAGTAATTTTCTATATTTTTAAGGCGCCAATTAGTTACTTCCATTCTTATACACCCAAAGAAATTTGTTAGTAGGGACAGCAGAAAAGTGTGCTAAAACAGCAGAAAGTCTGCTGAAAAAGGGACAGCAGTCACTGTTTGCTGAAATAGCAAACATTTCCTGCTATTTTTTAAGCTCGATTACACTAAAACATGTTTTATTTTGGCTAAAACAAATAAAAATGTCAACTTAGGAGCTATCCTAACATAATTAACACAATATTTTATGAATATCTATAGTATTTGACCAAAAATCTGAATATTTATCGAATTGAGGCATAACAGCAAACAAAATGTTTGCTGATTGTATTTAGGAGCTTGTAAGTATATTACAGTGCAAAAATATACCAAAAACTACTTTTGGTTCTTAAATAGGCTTTGGGAAAAATTTTATAACCTAAAAATTTTATAAATTGTTGCTCAAGTACAAAAATATAACAGCAGACATCGACTGCTGTTTTTAACAGACTTTTTCCTATGAGTGTACTTATAAAGTATAAGATAAGATATACTATATAAAGTATATATATTCTTGATCACGAAGAAATTCTAAGACGATATAAGCATGTCCGTTTGTCTGTCTGTTGTAATCACGCTACAGCCTTCAATAATGGCGCTATCGTCCTGAAATTTGGAATTCTAAGACGATATAAGAATGTCCATCTGTCCGTTTTAATCACGCTACAGCCTTCAATAATGGCGCTATCGTCCTGATATTGGCACAGATTCGTTTTTTGGTTGCAGGCAGGTCAAGTTCGAAGATGGGCTATATCGGTCCCCATATAAACCGACCTACCGATTTGGGGTCTTGGGCTTATAGAAACTGTAGTTTTTATCCAATTTGCCTGAAATTGGAGGTCTAGAGGTATTTTAGGACCATCACAAAGTGTACCAAAAATGGTGCCTATCGGCCCATGTTTTGGTATAGCCCCCATATGGACCGATTTTGCTTCTTGTAGACGCCCAAGTGTATTTTCTATCCGATTTGCCTGAAATTTGAAATCTAGAGGTATTATAGGACCATAAAGAGGTGTCCCGAAAATGTATCGGTCCATGTTTTGATATAGCCCCCATATAGACCGATCTCCCGAATTTATTTCTTGGCCTTCTAGAATCCGAAGTTTTTATCCAATTTGACTGAAATTTGAAATCTAAAGGTATTCTAGGACCATAAAGACGTGTGTCGAAAATTGTGAGTACCGGTCCATGTTTTGATATAGCCCCCATATAGCCCCCAACAGACAATTATCGCTATAGCCACCAACGCAAACAGTTATAATTATATAGCATAATTTTTACTATGAAACTTTAATATGTATCTTATTAAAGACTTAAAGTGGGAAAATAACAGTGTTTGATATAAACGAAATAGATTGTGTTGTTGGTTCAAAAATATATCTTTTTTTTATCGAAAAAATAAAAATTTGTAACAACCGATTTTTTTTTGTTTTGGTGATAAAAGTTTAAAATTGTCGAAGAAATTCAAAAAATTCTAAAAAAAGAAAACTGTTTTCTGTACACGGTTTTCAAACGTTTTTTTTTTTTCTTTACCATAGATTTTTGAACTAAGGAGGCTACTGTATGTACTTAATCTGCCTCTTTTGACTAACATAGACACGGTTGAGAGTACATAAAATAAAGATTTAATGAACTTTTCTTTACTGGTTTTATAGACCGATGCGTTTCTTTTGTGGGTCTTCATAACACATTATTTGATCAAAAATCACATTATGGTATCAGTACTTTTTGGGGAAAATAAGCATTTCCCACTCAAAAATATTTGCTTCAAAGGTAGAACATTGATAACAGAGGCTCACCAATTTATCTTACCTTGTTTTTTATAACCTCCGCCATAGTATGGGGGTATATTAACTTTGTCATTCCGTTTGGAACACATCGAAATATTGCTCTAAGACCCCATAAAGTATATATTTTCTGGGTCGTGGTGAATTTCTGAGTCGATCTAAGCATGTACGTCCGTCCGTCTATTGAAATCACGCTACCTTCTGAACGAAACACGCTATCGACTTGAAACTAGGCACAAGTAGTTGTTGATGTAGGTCGGATGGTATTTCAAATGGGTAACTTTTACGTATAGCCCCCATATAAACGGACCCCCAGATTTTGCTTGCGAATTCACTAAGAGAAGCAAATTTCATCCGATCCGGCTGAAATTCGGTACATGGTTTTAGCATATGATCTCCAACAATCATGCAAAAATTGGTCCATATCTGTCCATAATTATATATAGCCCCCATATAAACGGATCCCAAGATTTGGTTTGCGGAGCCTCTAAGAGAAGGAAATTTCATCCGATCCGGCCGAAAATTTGGTACATGGTGTAAGCATATGATCTCCAACAACCATCCAAAAATTCGTTCATATGGGTCCATAATTATATATAGCCCCCATATAAACCGATCCCCCGATTTGGCTTGCGGAGCCTCTAAGAGAAGCACTTTTCATTCGATCCGGCTGAAATTTGGTACATGGTGTTAGCATATGATCTCTAACAACCATGCAAAAATTGGTCCACATCGGTTCATAATTATATATAGCCCCCATATAAACCGATTCCAAGATTTGGATTACGGAGCCTCTAAGAGAAGCAAATTTCACCCGATCCGGCTGAAATTTGGTACATGGTGTTAGCATATGATCTCCAACAACCACGCAAAAATTCGTCCATATCGGTCCATAATTATTTATAGCCCCCATATAAATCGATCCCCAGTTTTGTCCTCCGGAGGCTCTTGGAGGAGCTAAATTCATCCGATCCGGTTGAAATTTGGAACATGGTGTTAGAATGTGGTCTCTAACAATCACGCAAGAATTGGTCCATATCGGTCCATAATTATATAGTCCCCATATAAACCGTTCCCCAAATTTGATCTCCGGAGCCTCTTGGAGGAGCAAAATTCATCCGATCGGGTTTGCAACGTGGTGTTAGTATAAGGCAGCTTATAACCATGCCATAATTGGTCCATATCGGTCTATAGTTTTTTATAGCCGATCCCCAATCACACAAAAATTGGTCCATATCGGTTCATAATCATGGTTGCCATTCGAGCCAAAAATAATCTACCAAAATTTTATTTTTATAGAAAACATTGTCAAAATGTTATTTCTATAGAAAAATTTGTCAAAATTTTATTTCTCTAGAAAATTTAGCAAAATTTTATTTCTATAGAAAATTTTGTCAAAATTTTATTTCTATAGAAAATTTTTTCCAAATTTTATTTCTATAGAAAATTTTTTCCAAATTTTATTTCTATAGAAAATTTTTTCCAAATTTTACTTCTATAGAAAATGTTGTCAAAATTTTATTTCTATAGAAACTTTAAACTTAATTATATACGTATTTAATCGGCCTTTTTTAGTTTAATATATACCACTTATAGACTATGTGGTATATATTACGGTGTTAGGAAGTTTTAAGATACCTTGCCATCGGCAAGTGTTACCCCGACCCAAGTAATTCTATTGTGGATGACAGTCTTCAGTAGAAGTTTCTACGCAATCCATGGTGGAGGGTACATAAGCTTCGACCTGGCCGAATTTACGGTCATATATACTTGTTTTTTTTTTTTTTTTTTTTTGTAATATGAACATATTCAACGTGCCACCCTAATAATCTATCCATCAATATCAAAGTAATTTCAATTATGCAACACCTTCTCCCAATCGTTTTTTCATTTGGAATACTTTGCCATTTCCCTGATATGGAAATTAAATATTACTGACAATGCCAGACGATAAGAAGCACACACACACACACAATGAAAGAAAACGTATAAGATACGATGTCTGAAATACATCCGCTTTGATTCGCAGCAAAGATATAGAATTTCAATGTCACAAAATGGTTTCATCACTCTCAAAAAAAAAAAACCCTCAGATATTTCAGCCAAAGAATCGGATACATTGTCCAATGGGGGCACGGAGTGGGAAAATAACTTACTTTTGTCAGTGATTCCGTATATTTTTGTGGAAATGGCACTTCAACCACATTCAATGGTGATGAAAACGAAGCCGATGATGAACCGTGTCAAATTATCGTTAATGACAAACAGTGACAACAAAACATCACAGGACTCCTCCAATGGCCCCCTATTGTGTATCTCGGCAGGCAGTACACAGCAACTGTGTTTGACTGGGCGACGGAGGGTTGGAGGGTTTTGATGGAGAGGTACTTGTTTGTTGATGCTGTAAAACTGATGTTGAAGTGGTGGACACGTAATGTCCGTAGCAATGATATCCGTAACAGCTACTCGACAATATTTGAATATTAACTCAGATCACATGAAAAAAAAACACAAAATTTTTTGGGGATGCACACCAACACGGAAACAGGCAACCTTATACATTCACTGATTCAAAAACTTTCACACACTCGCACAGAAATACAGAAAATTTTATTAAATTTGAAAAAAAACGCGATTTTTGTTTATTCTACTTTTTTTTCTGAAATATTGTGGCCGTTAATGGAATGATGAAGTGGCTCAATACAGGACTTTGTATGGCCAACACCTCAACAGTTTCCAACAATTATAGATTTTTTTGGTGTTTTTTATAACTGAAAGAACACAATACCACAACAGATGGCATAACATGGACCCGTTTTCCCGGACACTTTGTTTATTTTCTCACGGTTTTTTTTTTCGGATATTTATGGAGAAAAAGAGAGACTGATGAAAAAATGAACAATGCAGCCGAATGATGAACAAGCACTTCAATATATGAAATTTTATATTGGAAAACTTCAATAAAAACCTATACGAGGTTTCATTGGAAAATATTTTGATACATTTCCCTCTTCGCCACACAGCCTGGTAGGTTATTGGTATACGGGGGAGGGCTACCAATTGGGATAAATTAACAAATTGGCTTATACACTTGGTTTATTGCAGGCGACCATAAATACGAAAAAAGTTGCCAACAACTGGAACATTCATACAATCGTATAACAATAACATCACTATGACACTGAAACAATGTGAACTTTTATACTTTTTTATTTTGATTTTTTGCTTTTGTTTTGCAGCGGGGATAGGGAGCACCAACTTTTATTTGTATTATTTCTTTTACTTCTCCAGGGAGAAATTTGGCAATGTTAAGATACGTGCGTGTTTTGTTAATAGCGAGTGAAAAGCACAAAGTTGTGTCTTGCAATCATGTAACACACGATAAGGACTTTCATCCATTCACAGACACATACACACACACACGCGCGTGTGAAATATATACGAGAATACACTATAGTAAATAACTCTTAGCACTTACTTTTGTGGTTCACTTTTATGAAATTCAATTCGATATTCGTGAACAATTTTTTTTTGGCTCCCACAGAATTTATTTTCTTTGAATGGTATTTTGCTCTAGGTTTCTTAGAAATCACTTAGAATATACGTATTCCAGCGTACCCGTACGTCACACAGACTCAGACTCAGACACACACACGCACACATTACAACTTAATCGGATATTTAGCCCATTGACCATACTGGTATTAAGATTTCCGTTTCCGCCTTTTTCGTTGCCGTATAAATTATTTGTTAATTTTTTCCTTTGTTTTTCTCTCAATGATTATCTCTATCAATTCCTTGTTTCTTCACTTAGTCAAATTTTTATCTTCATGCAATTTTCTTTTTTTTTTTCAAACTACTTCACTTTATTCTATTGCCTTGAATGTGTTTTCTTTTGTTCTGAAGTTGGCCAATTGGGAAATATGGTTTTCCGATTTCTAAGCCAAAGTACTCCGTAGCCGTGCTATGTTTTTTGTTTGTGACGCGTACCTTGTGCTGCGGTAAACTAAAGTTGTGTTTACCATGTTGCAGTCACTTTAGCGTGATTCGAGCATAATAAGGCTGCGCAAGAATTTCCACATGTTGGATAAAATGTGTGTCAATGATTGCATGGGTTTCCTATTTTCTCTCTCATTCTCTTTGTCGTTAGCTCTCTTGCATGTGGATAAAAGTTATGCTATAGAAAGCTCTTAGTTTGTGGAGCCATACAATAAAACCATTTACTGATGGATAAATTTATTTAGGGTTGCTCTCTTCTCTTAAATTCAAATTTAAAATAAAGGAAAGAAATGAGTAAATGGATAAATCACTCAGTTGCTCTTAAAACTACACCAAAAAAAAAAAAAACCCTTCTGAAAAGGGTATAACAAACTTGTTAAAATAAAAACAAGTATATACGGCCGTAAGTTCGGCCAGGCCGAAGCTTAAAGGGTGATACGGTCAAAATTTGGTCAAGGGAAAACGCGTGTAAATCGGCGAAATCGTTTATTTAAAAAATCAAATTAAAATTCTTTTTCAAGTTCAATTAGTATAAAATTCAGGACAAATATTCAGTTAGGCTTTCGCTTTTCCAAATCCGAATTGCCGGGCCTCACGCTTGACACCTGCCATCAGATTTTGTACAGCCACCTTGTCCACCTTCTTCGCCGCAGAAAGCCAGCTTGCCTTGAACTGCTGCTCGTCCTTAGCAGTTTTTTTGGTCTTCTTTAGGTTCCGCATGACAATAGCCCAGTATTTCTCAATTGGGCGGAGCTCTGGTGTGTTGGGGGGTTCTTGTCCTTGGGAACCACCTGCATGTTGTTGGCGGCGTACCACTCCATGGCCTTTTTACCGTAATGGCAAGATGCCAAATCCGGCCAAAACAGTACGGAACAATCGTGTTTCTTCAGGAAAAGCAGCAGACGTTTATTCAAACACTCTTTCACGTAAATTTCTTGGTTGACAGTCCCGGAAGCTATGAAAATGCTGCTTTTCAAGCCACAGGTACAGATGGCTTGCCAAACCAGATATTTCTTTGCGAACTTTGACTGTTTTATGTGCTTGAAAATATCTGCTACCTTTCCCCTTCCTTTTGCCGTATAAAACTCCTGTCCCGGAAGCTGCTTGTAGTCGCCTTTGACGTAGGTTTCGTTGTCCATTACCACGCAGTCAAACTTCGTCAGCATCGTCGGGTCGGATCGCGCTTTGGCCGTCGTATTTTGTTTATCATCGCGATTTGGAGTCACTACCTTCTTGTAAGTCGATAGTCCGGCTCGTTTTTTGGCTCGATGCACGGTTGTAGACGATACACCCAGCTTATTTGCGGCATCTCGGAGAGAGAGGTTAGGGTTTCGATTGAAACTACCGGCAACTCTCTTTGTTGTCTCAGCGGCTTCCGGTTTTCGATTTCCCCCCGATCCAGACTTCCTGGCTGTCGACAAACGTTCACCAAACACTTTAATTACATTTGTAACGGTTGATTTGGCAACTTTTAGCGATTTTGCCAGCTTTGCGTGCGAGTAGCTCGGATTTTCGCGATGTGCGAGCAAAATTTTGATACGCTGCTCTTCTTGCTTGGACGGCATTTTGACAACTGAAGAGTGAATTCCAAAATCAAAATAGGAGCAACATTCTGCACCCACACACCTTCAAAATGAGGAGTGTTCAGGTTTTTTAAATGCAAAATTGAAAGAAATACGTCAAGTTTATATTGACCAAATTTTGACCGTATCACCCTTTATTGTACTAGTATATGTATATTGTGCATTAATGTAACTAACTATCTGTCTATCTATCTTATACTAAAGTATACCATTCATGGCCACAGTAAAGCTTATTTACCAGATGCTTATGAGGAGGTGTTCAAATTAGCCCAATCATAAATAGGCCCCGTGAAACAATAACATATTTAAGGATATCTTCAATGCAATACAAACCTTTAACAAATACCCGTGATCTCTTGTTGGACGGAAATGTTCCACTTATTACATATCCTGCCCGTAATTTAAGCTATATCCTGATACTCATTCCAACCACAATACAACTATTTGAGCTCAAATTATTCATGCCTTTAGACCAGTGCTCTGGTATGCATTTTCTGCTCCAATTGTTATCCTCCTCAAAGTGTTCATTGTTCCAATCTAAAAAGAAACGAAAACAAAAAACAAAAAAAAACTCGCAAAACATTCAAACACAAACCTGAGCTTTCTTAACCACAGGAAAATTCCTTCTCATTCTCAACATACTAATAGCCCGAAGGAAGAATGAAGCCTTTTTAACCCCATTTATGTTTTTGGGATCGCATGTTGGAGAATGGTTTGAAATTTCTAAGTGTTTTAGGTGCGAAACATTTTTGCCTCATCGTAAAACAAAAATGCAAAACCAACACACAACACACACTCAGTATAATAATCGTAAAAATTACTCCGATTTTTATCAAAATTATACTAGAAATGTAGTTCAGCAAACTAAGTGTAAAGAGTTCCCCCGAGCATAATTTTTGCTGGATAACTTATGAATTTCATATGGAAAAGAAGGCAAAACGAAAATATTAAAATCACTAAATTGAGGAAATATGAGGTTTATATTTGTGTTTTTGCTATTTGGAATTTCTAAGTTTTGTTCAACGTAATTATGTGCAAATTATCAATAGTTTGAAGGCATATTTGTGTTGGGGCGAACTTTAGCACTTTATTATTAGTGATGAAATAATAGAAACTTCTGGCAATATGTAATAAAGATATATTTGAAAGAAATGTGTTTGCAATGAATTTTATAACAATGTTGAGTTTATACATTTCCAGTTGGATAATTGTAAAACGCTAGTGTCTCTATAAGGGCCAGATAGATGAGATAAATTGGATGGCTTTATAAATTAAGATTAAAAATATATAATTATAAACAAGTATATACGACCGTAAGTTCGGCCAGGCCGAAGCTTATGTACCCTCCACCATGGATTGCGTAGAAACTTCTACTGAAGACTGTCATCCACAATCGAATTACTTGGGTTGCGGTATCACTTGCCGATGGCAAGGTATCTTAAAACTTCCTAACACCGTCTTCTAAATTGCAAGGTAGTCCATATGTGGTATATATTAAACTAAAAAAGACCGATTAAATACGTATATAATTAAATTTGAAAAAATTTTCTATAGAAATAAAATTTTGACAACATTTTCTATAGAAATTCAATTTTGCCAAAGTTTTCTATAGGAATAAAATTTGACAAAATTTTCTATAGGAATAATTGACAAAATTTTCCATAAAAATAAAATTTTGACAAAATTTTCTATAAAAATAAAATTTTGACAAAATTTTCTATAAAAATAAAATTTTAGTAGATTAGTTTTGGCTCGAGTGGCAACTATGATTATGAACCGATATGGACCAACTTTTGTGTGATTGGGCATCGGCTATATATAACTATAGACCTATATAACACCACGTTGCAAATTTCAAGCGGATCGGATGTATTTTGCTTCTACAAGAGGCTCCGGAGATCAAATCTGGGGAACAGTTTATATGGGGGCTATATGTAATTATGGACCGATATGGACCAATTTTTGCATGGTTGTTAGAGACTACGTACCAAATTTTAACCGGATCAGATTTATATGGTGGTTATATATAATTATGGACCGATATGAACCAATTCTTGCGTGTTTGTTAGAAACCACATACAAACACCACGTTCCAAATTTCAAACGGATCGGATTAATTTTGACCCTCCAAGAGGCTTCGGAGGACAAATCTGGGGATCGGTTTATATGGTTAAATTGTAAGGGCCGATGTTGAATGTGAACCACGCCCAAAACGCCAAGTTTTTTTTCCAAATTTTATTTGACATTGCTCTATTTCAGACTTGCTCAATTTGAACCATGGAAAGATACACAATCCAACAACGTGTTAAATGGTTCCAAGAAATGGCAACATTGGATGATCAATTTTCGAAGAAAATCATCTTCAGTGATGAGGCACATTTTCACCTCAGTGGATTCGTCAATAAACAGAATTGCCGCATTTGGGCGAATGAGAATCCAAGAGTGATTGTCAAAAAACCAAAGCACCCACAAAGAGTGACTGTTTGGTGTGGTTTATGGGCTGGCGGCATCACCGTATTTTTTCCAAAATGAGGCCGGTCAGGCAGTTACTGTGAATGGTGTTCGCTATCGTGAGATGTTAACGAACTTTTTATGGCCCGAATTGGAAGATATGGATGTGGACGATATGTGGTTTCAGCAGGACGGTGCCACTTGCCACACAGCTAACGAAACAATGGCTCTTTTGTGCAACAAATTCAATGGCCGTGTTATCTCACGTAATGGCGTTGTCAATTGGCCGCCAATATCATGTGATTTGACTTTTTTCTTTGGGGTTATTTGAAAGAAAAGGTGTACGCCGATAAGCCAGCAACCATTCGAGAGCTAAAGGATGAGATAATTCGGCACATTAACGGCATTATGCCTCAGCGTCATCGAAAATTTGGACCATCGGATGAAGGTGTGCCACCATTTGGCCGATATTTTGTTCCATACATAATTGAGTAATACCAATATATCATAATAAAATAAAATTACAATAATTTCCTAAATAGTTTGTGTTTTATTCAAAATCAACATCGGCCCTTCAAATTCTAGCCACCCTTTACAATTATGGACCGATGTGGACCAATTCTTGCATGGTTATTAGAGACCATATACTAACACCACGTACCAAATTTCAACCGGATCGTATAAATTTTGCTCCTGCAAGAGGCGTCGGAGGTCAAATCTGGGGATCGGTTCATATGGGAGCTATATATAATTATGGACCGATATAGACCAATTTTTGCATGGTTGTTAGATACCATATGCTAACACCACGTGCCAAATTTCAACCGGATCGGATGAATTTTGCTCCTATAAGAGGCTCCGGAGTTCAAATCTGGGGATCGGTTTATATGGGGGCTATATATAATTATGGACCGATATGGACCAGTTTTTGCATGGTTGTTAGAGACCATATACTTACACCATGTACCAAATTTCAGCCAGATCGGAAGAATTTTGCTCCTCTAAGAGGCTCCGGAGTTCAAATCTGTGGATCGGTTTATATGGAGGCTATATATAATTATGGACGGATATGGACCAACTTTTGCATGGTTGTTAGATACCATATACTTACACCACGTACCAAATTTCAACCGGATCGGATGAATTTTGCTCCTCTAAGAGGCTCCGCAAACCAAATCTGGGGATCGGTTTATATGGGGGCTATATGTAATTATGGACCGATATGGACCAATTTTTGCATGGTTGTTAGAGAGCATATACAAACACCACATACCAAGTTTCAGCCCGATCGGATGAATTTTGCTCCTCTGAGAGGCTCTGGAGTTCAAATCTGGGGATCGGTTTATATGGGGTTAGGTTAGGTTAGGTGGCAGCCCGATGTATCAGGCTCACTTAGACTACTCAGTCCATTGTGATACCACATTGGTGAAGTTCTCTCTCATCACTGAGTGCTGCCCGATTCCATGTTAAGCTCAATGACAAGGGACCTCCTTTTTATAGCCGAGTCCGAACGGCGTTCCACATTGCAGTGAAACCATTTAGAGAAGCTTTGAAACCCTCAGAAATGTCACCAGCATTACTGAGGTGGGATAATCCACCGCTGAAAAAATTTTGGTGTTCGGTCGAAGGAAGGAATCGAACCCACGACCTTGTGTATGCAAGGCAGGCATGCTAACCATTGCACCACGGTGGCTCCCTAATATGGTCCGATATACACCCTCAAAAAAAAAATTGCTTCTGTAACATATATCCCAAACACATTTTGCTTCAAGCATATATATTTTCAGGATTGGTCCAAACAAAATATTGTTTGTATTGTTCAAACATATTATGTTTCACCTTAGGGCATACACTGGTAGTAAACAATTTTAATGAAATTTTTTTTTGGTGTGGATATATTTTTAAGGCGCCAATTGGTTACATCCATTATATTACTTGCAGCATACTCTCTAGGTCTCTCTTTCTAAACACATATATGTTTATAGGCTATTTCCAATTTAATATATGTTTGCATCTAAGCATATTATATTTACAAACATTTTATGTCCCAAACATAATATGTTCTAACATATTAACATATATGTCCCAAACATGTTATGCAAGTTTATGAACATTATATGCTTGCACTTAAAAATATTGTGTTAAAAAATTTGAGTTCCAAACATATAATTTCTACACCCAAACTTATGAAAAACAGTCTTTTTCGCTTCTGAATAAAATTTCGCTACATGAATAAAATCTATTTATGACAAGTTTCAAGTCGATAGGTTGTTGCGTTTGGAAGTTACACAGACGGACGGACAGTATATCGTATTAAAATGTTACCCTTATTAATCAGGGTGGCAAAAGTGATTTGACAATTGGCCGTATGCCGTAATGAGGACAATATTGAAAAACATATGCCGTAATGAGGACAATATTGAAAAACAATAAAGCTATTTTCGATGTTGTTTTTTTTTTGTTCTCTTATCCCGAAATATAAAGGGTAACCCTCGTATGTAAATAAGTAATATATTGGGAAATCGATATTTCGCTGTGCTACAACAAACGGAATAGCAAACTTATTATAACCACAACCTATAAAGAGAAAATTCTCGGTATGTAAATATAGAGAAGACTTCCATTGACCTTAGTTCTTTCCTTGTGTTGTTTGCTATTTGTTTTTCACAATACAACAATTTAACGGCAATTAAATGACCTCCAATGTACCAAAGGCCTCAACGTTCCTTTTGGCATAATGTCACTACAAAACGGAGTTTGAGATTAAAAAAATAGCAGTATAAGTATGAATGAATTAAACCGCAAGTTAATGTACCGGAAAATTAGTTTTGCTTGAAGATGACCGGCATATACCACAAAATCGCTGCAATGCAGTTTAAAGTTTTTGTCGTATTGCTTTAAGGTCGACGATTTCATCTATTGCCATATTTTTGCTTAATGGGACACTAGCAAAGAAACAGAGTGAGATCTTTTAAAACATCAAACTTAAATACACTGAAAAAACTGTATTGGTCTAATATTAAGATTTATACAATATTAAGGAAAACAATTTCTTTAAAATAATGAATTTTTTATTAAAATAAAGTTCATAATCGTAGCTTTAAAAATTGTTTTCTTTAAATTTAAAGCACGAATCATATAAATTCTTTCCCAAAAAGTCGTCAGTTTTTCTTGTAAAACAATTTTTCCTTACAGTAAAAAAAAACAGTGTGGATTTAAATAAATTATTTTAAATTCACAGACATATTGAATCTTTATATTTAAGAGCACATATATGCTAATAATTATTTTGAGGATTTTGCATGTTTGGTTTAAAGTTTTTTCATACCCTCCACCATAGCTTAATTCATGACCACCTTCAAAAAATCGAAAACTCCATCCAAAACCTGAAAAAATTTAAATTTTTTATGAAAAACTTTTTTTGCTCATATCTCCTAAACTATGCGTCCTAGAGCGAAAAGGAGCCTTATTCATGACCACCCCCAAAAAATTCTCAAAAAATATAAATTTTTTATGAAAAACTTGTTTTGCTCATACCTCCTAAACTATGCGTCCTAGAGCGAAAAGAGTTTAATTCATGACCTATCCCAAAAAATCGAAAATTCCATCCAAATCCTGAAAAAATTAAAATTTTTATATGAAAAACTTGATTGGCAAAATATTTTTCATATCTCCTAAACTATGAGTCCTAATTCATGACCACCCTCAAAAAACCGAAAACTCCATCCAAATCCTGAAAAAATTGATATTTTTATATGAAAAACTTGTTTTGCTCATATCTCCAAAACTATGCGTCCTAGAGCGAAAAGGAGCTTAATTCATGACCACCCCCAAAAAATCGAAAATTCCTTCCAAATCCTGAGAAAATTGAAGATTTTATATGAAAAACTTGTTTTGCTCATATCTCCAGACTATGTGTCCTAGAGCGAAAAGGAGCTTAATTCATGACCACCCCCAAAAATCGGAATTCAAATCCTGAAAAAATTAAATTTTTTTTATATGAAAAACTTGTTTTGTTCTTTTTTCTCTCCTAAACTATACGTCCTAGAGCGAAAGGAAGCTTAATTCATGAACAACCCCAAAAAATCGAAAAGTTCATCCAATTCTAAAAAAAAAAATTGAAATTTTTATATGTAAAACTTGTTTTGCTCATCTCTCCTAAACTATGCGTCCGTTTGTAACACATCGAAATATTGCTCTTAGACCCCATAAAGTATATATGTTCTGGGTCGTGGTGAAATTCTGAGTCGATCTAAGCATGTACGCCCGTTGAAATTACGCTAACTTCCGAACGTAACAACCTATCGACTTGAAACTTTACATAATTAGTTGTTATTAATGTAGGTCAGATGGTATTGCAAATGGGCCAAGTTGGACCATTTTTAAGTATAGCCCCCATATAAACCGACCTCCAGATTTGGCTTGCGGAGCCTCTTATAGAAGCAAATTTCATCCGAACTGGTTGAAATTTGGTACGTGGTGTTAGTATATGGTCTCTAACAGTTATGCAAAACTTGGTTCATACCGTTCAATAATTATATAACATATAGCCCCCATATAAACCGATCCCCAGATTTGATCTCCGAAGCCTCTTGGAGGAGCAAAACTCATCTGATATTGTCTCTAATAATAGCAAAAGGTGGTCCATATCGGTTTATAATTATATATAGCCCCCATATAAACCGGTTCCCAGATTTGATCTCCGGAGCCTTAGAAGACGATGCTAAGATGTTTTCAGATACTTTGCCATCGGTAAGTACTACCACAACCCAAGTAATTCGATTGTGGATGACAGTCTTTTGTAGATGTTTCTACGCAATCCATGGTGGAGGGTACATAATATTCGGCCTGACCGAACCTACGGCCGTATATACTTGTTTTTATACCCTCCATCATAGGATATTAACTTTGTCATTCCGCTTGTAACACATCGAAATATTGCTCTAAGTCACCATAAAGTATATTCTGGGTCGTGGTGAAATTCTGAGTCGATCTAAGCATGTCCGTCCGTCCGTCCACCTGTTGAAATCACGCTAACATCCGAACGAAACAAGCTAAAGACTTGAAACTTGGCACAAGTAGTTGTTATTGATGTAGGTCGGACGGTATTCCAAATGGGCCATATCGGTCCACTTTTACGTATAGCCCCCATATAAACGGACCCCCGAATTTGGCTTGGGGAGCCTCTAAGCGAAGCAAATTTCATCCGATCCGGCTGAAATTTGATACGTGGTGGTGGTATATGTTTTCTAACAACCATGCAAAAATTGGTCCACATCGGTTCCTAATTATATATAGCCCCCATATAAACCCATCCCCAGATTTGGTTTGCGGAGCCTCACAAAGAAGCGAATTTCATATTTTCCGGCTGAAATTTGGTGCATGGTGTTGATATATGGTCTCTAACAACCATGCTAAAATTGGTACACATCGGTCCATAATATAGCCCCCATATAAACCGATTCCAGATTTGGCTTGTGGAGCCTCGAAGAGAAACAAATTTCATTTGACCCGGCTGAAATTTAGTACATGATGTTGGTATATGGTCTCTAACAACCATGCAAAAAATTGGTCCACATCGGTTCATAATTATATATAGCCCCCATATAAACCGATCCCCAGATTTGGGTTGCGGAACCACTAATAGAAGCAAATTTCATCCGATCCGGTTGAAATTTGGTGCATGGTGTTGATATATGGCCTCTAATGACCATGCAAAAATTGGTCCATAATTATATATAGCCCCCATATAAATCGATTCCCAGATTTGTCCTTCGGAGCCTCTTGGAGGAGCAAAATTCATCCGATCCGGTTGAAATTGTGAACATGGTGTTAGAATGTCGTCTCTAACAAACACGCAAGAATTGGTCCATATCGGTCCATAATTATATATAGTCCCCATATAAACCGTTCCCCAGATTTGATCTCCGGAGCCTCTTGGAGGAGCAAAATTCATCCGATCAGGTTGAAATTTGCAACGTGGTGTTAGTATAAGGCCGCTAATATCAATGCCAAAATTGGTCCATGTCGGTCTATAGTTATATATAGCCCAATCAAACAAAAATTGGTCCATATCGGTTCATAATCATGGTTGCCACTCGAGCCAAAAATAATCTACCAAAATTTTATTTTTATGAAAAACATTGTCAAAATGTTATTTCTATAGAAAATTTTGTCAAAATTTTATTTCTATAGAAAATTTGGTCAAAATTTTATTTCTATAAAAAATGTTGTCAAAATTTTATTTCTATGGAAAATTTTGTTAAACTTTTATTTCTATAGAAAATTTTGTCAAAATTTTATTTCAATAAAAAATTTTGTCAAAATTTTATTTCTATAGAAAATTTTGTTAAAATTTTATTTTTATAGAAAATTTTGTCAAAATTTATTTTCTATAGAAAATTTTGTAAAAATTTTATTTCTATAAAAAATTTTGTCAAAATTGTATTTCTATAGAAAATTTTGTTAAAATTTTATTTCTATAGAAAATTTTGTCAAAATTTTATTTCTATAGAAAATTTTGTCAAAATTTTATTTCTATAGAAAATTTTGTCAAACTTAATTATATACGTGTTTTATCGGTCTTTTTTAATTTAATATATACCACGTATGGACTTACTTACAATTTAGAAGACGGTGTTACGAGATTGTAAGATACCTTGCCATCGGCAAGGTTTACCGCAACCCAAGTAATTCGATTGTGGATGACAGTGTGTAGAAGAAGTTTCTACGCAATCTATGGTGGAGGGTACACAAGGCCGAACTTACGGCCGTATATACTTGTTTTTATTGTAATATCGATCATCGCAACGATACAAATTTCCTGCTTTACAATCTAATGAATGGAATGTAAGTCGTTGCTTAAGAATACGTTTTAGTGGTTTCTCATAATTCCATTTGCTTTACTTTCCATTCTATGTTTTTGGTGACAATATCAACAATCACTTATGGTTTGAAAATTTCTACTACAAAATATACCCAACGGATATTAAAACAACTCCAAAGCAATTATATTTATAAATCCTTCCGTGCACACTTGTGGCTGTATGTACGTAGTAATTGACGGAAGGGTTAACGTAAAACAAATATTTCATCCAGCTATTGGAGCATTACAAATAACATGGTGCAATGACTTTTGTTCTTAAGCACCGTGTGGAAATGTGCTTTGTATAGACAAGAGTGCTGCAGAGGTGGAAAAATAAAAGAATTCAAGGAGCAACAGTGGTTAAATCCGAGCACTTTTTTCATATACTGTTGAACACACTGTTGTTGTTGTTGTTGACCCAATATATGATATGGGAGAGTAAAAAGTTCGTGGGCTTGTATCGATTAGTTTACATTTGTTTGTTTAGCTGTAGATTATGGGAACACATTTTGATATCCACCATCATAGGAGGGGGTTATAATAAATTTGCCATTCCGTTTGTAACATAGCTACCATGGTGAAATTGTTAGCAAGCCTGCATTGTATACACCGGGTTGTGCGTTCAATCCCAATTTCGACCGAACACCAAAAACTATTTCAGTGGTAGATTATCCCCTCTCAGTAATGGTGGTAGCGTTTCTGAGTTCTTTAAAGCTTTTCTAAGCGGTTTCACCGTAATGTAAACGCCGCTCGGATTCGGAGAGGAGAGTCCTTGTCAGTGAACTTAACATAGAATCAGACAGGACACATTGATAAGAGAGAAGTTCATCACTTGTGGTCTCATAATGGTCTGAATAGTGTAAGTGAGACTGAAATATCTGACTACCACTATACTTAAGGTAACCTTGTAACACATTAAAATTTTGACTTCTGAATATATTATATATTATGGTCTTCAAGCAGATCAAACAGGAATTCTGAGACAATCTCGTGAAGTCCATGTGTTTATCTGGAGCTATCGTTCTGAAATCTGGTACAGATTTCACCAATCTCCCGATATGAATTGTTGGGCATATAGATACCGAAATCTTTATCCGATTTGCCGATATTTGGAATTCTAGAGGGATTTTAGATCCAAAAATAGGTATGTCGAATATGTTGAGTGGTTTCGCATAGACCCCACCGTAGTGACCGCCTTGCATACAAAGGGCTATGGGTTCAATCCCTGTTTTTCAGCTGTGGATTATCAGTAATCGTTTATAACGTAACATTTTTGAACCAGTTTAGATTTGTTCGCATTGGCTACATTTGTCCCCACCAATACCATCGGCGCACAGTAGTTCCACATCGCTTTTTGGAAATAATTCTGCAACTTTTGAACGGCTAAGCTTTTAACGGTCGTTTTGGTAAAGTAGCGTATAAATTCTTCTCATCCCAATTTTTAAAAAATAAAAAAAAACTTGTTTCAAAAAATTCTCATTTGGCAAAGCACCGATTGCTAAGGCAATTTCTTTTCCAATTTTTTAAAAATAAAAAAAAAAATTGTTTCAAAAAATTCTCATTTGGCAAAGCACCGATTGCTAAGGCAATCTCTTTTCTAAAAAAAAAAAACTCCACTAAATAACTGTAAAGGTTTCAACTGATAAACAGCCGAGAAATATGCAAATTACAAAAAACAAGTATATACGGCCGTAAGTTCGGCCAGGCCTAATCTTATGTACCCCCCACCATGGATTGCGTAGAAACGTCTACGAAAGACTGTCATCCACAATCGAATTACTTGGGTTGTGGTATCATAAAACTTCTTAACATCGTTTTCTAAATTGTGAGTTAGTCCATACGTGGTATATACTAGACAAAAAGGGTATGTATAGGTAAGTCTACAAATAATTACGAATCGATATGGACTTTTGCACGGTATGTAGAGACCCAGAATTGAAATATGGGGGTCGCTTATATTGGGGCTATATACGATTATGAACTTGATATGGACCAATTTTTGTGTGATTGGGGATCGATTTATCTGAGGGCTATATATAACTATAGACCGATATGGACCTAGCTAGGCATGTATGTTAACGGCCATATACTAGCACAAAGTATCAAATTTCAAATGACTGAAATTTGCTCCTCCAAGTGGCTCCAAAACCAAATCTCGGGATGGGTTTATATGGGGTCTATATATGATTATGGACTGATGTGGACCACTTTTGGCATGGTTGTTGGATACCATATACTAACATCACGTACCAAATTTCAAACGAATCGGATAAATTTTGCTCTTCCAAGGAGCTCCGGAGGTCAAATCTGGTGATCGGTTTATATGAGGACTATATATAATTATTGACCAATGTGGACCAATTTTTGCTTGTTGTTAGAGACCATATACTTACACCATGTACCAAATTTCGGATGAAATTTGCTTCTCTTAGAGGCTTCGAAAGCCAAATCGGGGGATCGGTTTGTATGGGGGCTATATATAATTATGGACCAATGGGGACCAATTTATTCATGGTTGTTAGAGACCGAATACTAACACCTTGTACCAAATTTCAGCCGGATCTGATGAAATTTGCTTTTCTTAGAGGATCCCCAAACCAAATTCGAGGGGCCCTTTCTATGGGGGCTATACGTAAAAGTGGACCGGTATGGCCCATTTGCAATACCATCCGACCTACATCAATAACAACTACTTATGCCAAGTTTCAAGTCGATAGCTGTTTCGTTCGGAAGTTAGCGTGATTTCAACAGACGGACGGACATGCTCATATCGACTCAGAATTTTACCACGACCCAGAATATATATATACTTTATGGGGTCTTAGAGCAATATTTCTATGTGTTACAAACGGAATGACAAAGTTAATATACCCCCATCCTATGGTGGAGGGTATAAAAATACGGTTTTTAACATATGTCCCCACTTCGGGGATTTTTATATACGAATGTGGGGAATGGTATATTCAGCAATATTTGAAGCTAATCATTCACACTCAAAAAAAAAAAAATCGCTTCCGTAACATATACCCCACACATTTTGCTTCAAGCATATACATTTTTAGGATTGGTGCAAACAAAATATTGTTTATATTGTTCAAACATATTATGTTTCATCTTAAGGCCTACACTGGTTGTAAAAAAATTTAATGAAATTTTCTTTGTGTGGATATGTTTTTAAGACGGCAATTGGTTACTTCCATTATTTGACTTGCAGCCTACTCTATAGGTCTCTCTTTCTAAATATAAATTTTGTGTAGGCTATCTCCAAAATTATATATGTTTGCATCTAAGTATATTATATTTACAAAAATTTTATGTCCCAAACATAATATGTTCTAACATATATGTCCCAAACATGTTATGCTAGTTTAGGAACATTATATGCTTGCACTTAAAAATATTGTGTTAACAAATTTGAGTTCCAAACATATAATTTTTACACCCAAACATATGAAAAACAGCCTTTTCGTCCGTGTAGTAAAACAGATTTTGCCAGTATTTTATATGACCCAGAAGCCAGAGTTTTACTATGATTTGCTTCAAATTTTGCACGAGGAGGAGGGTTGCCATTTTGGTCCGATCGGACCAAAATTGGTCCAAACAATTTTTAATTTTTTAATTTGGTCCGATGGTCGGACCAAATAGAGTTTGGTTTAATTTGGTCCATTTTCGGTAATTTTTCAAAATCGGTAATTTTTCAAAATCGGTAATTTTTCAAAATTTTCTATAGAAATAAAATTTTGAGAAAACTTTCTGTGGAAATAAAATTTTAAGAAAATTTTCTGTAGAAATAAAATTTTAACAAAATTTTCAATAGAAATAAAATGTTAACAAAATTTTCTATAGAAATAAAATTTTGACAAAATTTTCTAAAGAAATAAAATTTTGACAAAGTTTTTATAGAAACAAAATTTTTTATAGAAATAAAATGTTGACCAAATTTTTAATAGAAATAAAATTTTGACAAAATTTTCTACAGAAATAAGATTTTGACGAAATTTTCTATAGAAATAAAATTTTAAGAAAATTTTCTGTAGAAATAAAATTTTAACAAAATTTTCGATAGAAATAAATTTTTGACAAAATTTTCTATAGAAACAACATTTTGAAAAAATTTCCATAGAAATAAAATTTTGACAAAATTTTCTATAGAAGTAAAATTTTGACAAAATTTACTATAGAATTTATATTTTCACAAAATTTTCTATAGAAATAAAATTTTGACAAAATTTTCTATAGAAATCAAATATGTAACAAAATTTTCTACAGAAATATAAAATTTTACAAAATTTTCTATCAAAGTAAAATTTTGGTACGAATTTTGGTCCAATTTTGGAAAAATGTTGGTTCAAAATAAAACTTTTTTGTGGCAACGCTGACGAGGAGTCGAATTAGTAGTATAGTCAAGTGTTCTAAAGTTGATGGATATCAGTTCAGATTTAGATAGCTCCCATAGGTATCTATCGACCGACTTACACTCATATGGCCACCGGAACTTTGATGGATATTGCCTCTATATACACCAGTCTTCCGATTCAACGTCTTTAAATTTTGAATTTAGCAAGATTTCAGAGCGAGGATTGATGACTAAATTATTTTATTAAAATATAAACAAAAATGACCATGTATTACAAAGCGAATAGCAAAATGAGTTTTCCGCCACCCCATTGTTGGAATTATTAAAGCTCCACTTTAATATCATGCACTTTTCACCGTATTGCCCACCTCAAATTAAAATTCAAAATTGCATGGAACTCGCATAAAATTTCTTTTCGATCTTTGTTTTTCTTTTTGTGGTTTCCAAACCCATAAATTTCTTGGCAATGCCATATATTGCCACGCTTTGCCACCTGGTCCTGGCAACATGTCACAGCACAGCACACCATACGTAGTATGTATGTCAGGGTGTTGGAGCGGGTGATAAACGACGTTCCAGAAGAAAACTGAAATGCCAAAGGTTTTGTGTTTCATTGCAAAAATTCAGGTCATAGGTGTACAAGATTTGAATTTTGCCCCCCCCTGAAAGTTGATTAGTCCACATTTGTGTTGCATGATACCATCATAGGTTATTGGACTAGGGAGTATTGAAATGAACGAAAAAAAAAACACAAAATTATCCCTGACCTAGCGTATAACCCTATAACCGATGTGATGACAAGAAGAAAATCAAAATTGATATCGATGCATGTTCAGTTTTCAAACATCTTTATTGTTTTTAATTAGTTTCGTTAGGAAAGGTCTATTGGGATACATTGTTCCAGTTCAATTAGTTGATGAAAAGAGTGATGGGGTTCAAATTAACAGAACGTTTTTTTCTGGTTAATGGTTCGTTGGAAAATCAAATCGAAGTCAACCATGGTGGGATCATTAAAAACATGCTAAAGAGTTTGAAATAAAAGGAAACGAGGACGTAAATCATCTGAATTAATACATCAATTTATTGAATCGCAACTTTTAGCGTAGCTATAGGGGCCCTAGGGTGCTAAGCCGCCTCCCCCAAAATATTTACATTTTTGTAGTCGTTATATCTTTTAATTGGAACATCATCATATCATGTATATTACTTTATATAAACTAAGGCTTTTTATTTTTACGATACAAAATCTTACATTTTTAAAGAACGAGCGAAAAATTTGAAATCGAAGATACGTATGTTTGTGAGTCATAATAAGATCAATTTATCCGACTGTTAACATTTCTATTTATGTTGCTAAAGGAAGTCCAGGCAAATGATGATGATAAACAAGTATATACGGTCGTAAGTTCGGCCAAGCCGAATCTTATGTACCCTTCACCATGGATTGCAAAGAAACTTCTACTAAAGACTGTCATCCACGGTCGAATTACGAATTGCGGTAACACTTGCCGATGGCAAGGTATCTTAAAACTTCTTAACACCGTCTTCTAAATTGGAAGTTAGTCCATGCGTGATACATATTAAACTAAACAAGTAAGGAAAGTCTAAAGTCGGGCGGGGCCGACTATATTATACCCTGCACCACTTTGTAGATCTAAATTTTCGAACCATATCATATCCGTCAAATGTGTTGGGGGCTATATATAAAGGTTTGTCCCAAATACATACATTTAAATATCACTCGATCTGGACAGAATTTGATAGACTTCTACAAAATCTATAGACTCAAAATTTAAGTCGGCTAGTGCACTAGGGTGGAACACAATGTTAGTAAAAAAAAATATGGGAAACATTTAAATCTGAAGCAATTTTAAGGAAACTTCACAAAAGTTTATTTATGATTTATCGCTCGATATATATGTATTAGAAGTTTAGGAAAATTAGAGTAATTTTTACAATTTTTGGACTAAGCAGTGGCGATTTTACAAGGCAAATGTTGGTATTTTGACCATTTTTGTCGAAATCAGAAAAACATATATATGGGAGCTATATCTAAATCTGAACCGATTTCAACCAAATTTGGCACGCATAGCAACAATGCTAATTCTACTCTCTGTGCAAAATTTCAACTAACTCGGAGCAAAAAATTGGCCTCTGTGGTCATATGAGTGTAAATCGCGCGAAAGCTATATATGGGAGATATATCCAAATCTGAACCGATTTCAACCAAATTTGGCACGCATAGTTACAATGCTAATCCTACTCCCTGTGCAATATTTCAACTAAATCGGAGTTAAAAATTGGCCTCTGTGGTCATATGAGTTTAAATCGGGCGAAAGCTATATATGGGAGATATATCTAAATCTGAACCGATTTGGCTGATATTTTGCAAGTTTTTCCAGACACATAAAATATTCGGATGTACAGAATTTGAGGAAGATCGGTTGATATACACGCCAATTATCACCAGATCGGTGAAAAATATATATGGCAGCTATATCTAAATCTGAACCAATTTTTTCCAAAATCAATAGGGATCGTCTTTGAGCCGAAACAGGACCCTATACCAAATTTTAGGACAATCGGACTAAAAATGCGAGCTGTACTTTGCACACAAAAATAGACAGATGGGCAGACAGACAGACAGACATCCCTAAATCGACTCAGAATTTAATTCTAAACCGATCCGTAAACTAAAAGGTTGGTCTATGATTACTCCTTCTTGGCGTTACATACAAATGCACAAACTTATTATACCCTGTACCACAGTAGTGGTGAAGGGTATAAAAAGGCGTTTGACAAAATTTTCTATAGAAATAAAATTTTGACAAAATTTTCTATAGAAATAAAATTTTGACAAAATTGTCTATAGTAATAAAATTTTGACAAAATATTTTATAGAAATAAAATTTTGACAAAATGTTCTATAGAAACAAAATTTTGGCTAACTTTTCTATAGAAATACAATTTTGACAAAATTTTCTATAATAATAAAATTTTGACAAAATTTTCTATACAAATAAAATTTTGACAAAATTTTCAATAGAAATAAAATTTTGACAAAATTTTCAATTGAAATAAAATTTTGACAAAATATTCAATAGAAATAAAATTTTGACAAAATCTCCAATAGAAATAAAATTTGGACAAAACTTTCTATAGAAATAAAATTTTGACGAAATTTTTATAGAAATAAAATGTTGACAACATTTTCTATAGAAATAAAATCTTGACAAAATTTTCTATAGAAATAAAATTTTGACAAAATTTTCAATGGAAATAAAATTTTGACAAAATTGTCTATAGTAATAAAATTTTGACAAAATATTCTATAGAAATAAAATTTTGACAAAATTTTCAATAGAAATAAAATTTTGACAAAATTTTCTATAGAAATAAAATTTTGACAAAATTGTCTATAGTAATAAAATTTTGACAAAATATTCTATAGAAATAAAATTTTGACAAAATTTTCAATAGAAATAAAATTTTGAGAAAATTTTCTATAGAAATAAAATTTGGCAAAATTTTCTATAGAAACAAAATTTTGGCGAACTTTTCTATAGAAATAAAATTTTGACAAAATTTTCTATAATAATAAAATTTTGACAAAATTTTCTATACAAATAAAGTTTTGACAAAATTTTCTATAATAATAAAATTTTGACAAAATTGTCTATGGTAATAAAATTTTGACAAAATATTCTATAGAAATAAATTTTTGATAAAATTTTCAATAGAAATAAATTTTTGACAAAATTTTCAATAGAAATAAACTTTTGACAAAATTTTCTATAGAAACACAATTTTGACAAAATTTTCTATAGAAATAAAATTTTGACGAAATTTTCTATAGAAATAAAATTTTGACGAAATTTTTATAGAAATAAAATTTTGACAACATTTTCTATAGAAATAAAATTTTGACAAAATTTTCTATAGAAATAAAATTTTGACAAAATTTTCTATAGAAACAAAATTTTGGCGAACTTTTCTATAGAAATAAAATTTTGACAAAATTTTCTATAATAATAAAATTTTGACAAAATTTTCTATACAAATAAAATTTTGACGACATTTTCTATAGAAATAAAATGTTAACAAAATTTTCTATAGAAATCTATCTATTGAATATAAAATTTGGACAAAATTTTTCTATAGAAATAAAATTTTGACAAAATTTTCTATAGAAATAAAATTTTGACAAAATTTTCTATAAAAATAAAATTTTGACGAACTGTTCTATAGAAATAAAATTTTGACGAACTTTTCTATAGAAATAAAATTTTGACGAACTTTTCTATAGAAATAAAATTTTGATAAAATTTTCTATAGAAATAAAATTTTGACAAAATTTTCTATAGAAATAAAATTTTGCTGATTGGGTAGCAGCTATATAAAACTATAGACCTATAAGGACCAATTTTGGCATGGTTGTTAGCAGCCATATATTAGCGCAATATACCAAAATTCAGCCGGATCAGATGAAAATTGTTCCTCCAAGAGGTTCCGGAGGTCAAATCTGGACATCGATTTATATGGGGGCTATATATAATTATGGATCGATGTGGACCATTTTTTGCATGGTTATTGGAGACCATATACTACCACCACGTACAAAATTTCAACCGGATTGGATGAATTTTGCTCCTTCAAGATATTCCGGAGGTCAAATTTGGGGATCGGTTTATATGGTGGCTATATATAACTATCGACCTATATGGACCAATTTTTGCATCGTTGTTAGAGACCATATACATACACTACGTACCAAATTTCAACTGGATCGGATGAATTTTGCTCCTCCAAGAGGCTCCGGAAGCCACATCTGGGCGTCGGTTTATATGGGGGCTATACGTAAAAGTGGTCCGATATAGCCCATTTGCAATGCCATCCGACCTACATCAATAACGATTACTTACGCCAAGTTTCAAGTCGATGGCTTGCTTCGTTCGGAAGTTAGAGTGATGGACGGACGGACATGCTTAGATCGACTCAGAATTTCACCCCGACCCAGAATATATATACTTTATGGGGTCTTAGGGCAATATTTCGATGTGTTACCAACGGAATGACAAAGTAAATATACCCCCAATCCAATAGTGCAGTTTATAAAAATTGTTCGCGTTGGATCGCACACAATTAGGAAAACAAACCACCGAAAACGGAAAATGCGAAAAGACAATGCGATCTCTCAAACTTCGCTGCTGTTAAAATTACGGTACATAGTCTATTTAACTAAAAATGATACATCTTTCAACTATCTTTTTATTGACGTGAACGAATTTCAGTCAACCTTTTCTGTGGGTGTATTATTTCAAACTAGTTTAGTATCGTTTTAGTATATACATATGTCCTGAAATTTCCACGTCAATAGAAAAGTATGATTTTGTTACAAAACTGCCACCGTGAATTCTCTCTCTCTCTCTTTCTGATCTTATGTCGGATCCTCTCCTGTTATAAAAAAATTACGTATCAAACTTATTACTCACATATTTATGATGTTTACTAAATATATTTGTTTACAAATAAATTTACACATCAGTGAATACGACAATTTTCTTTAATATAGGTATTATTGAAATACAATATATAACAAATTTGAAAAATCAGTTTTCAAATAATCCTCACTATCATCCATGTTGTTTAATCTTGTATCTTATTTGATGTAATGACCAACCCATATGACATTTGAAATCAGTTTAACCACAATTTTATTACCATCCTCATGTAAGTGACACAGCATTGGCAAAGATATTACCACAGTCCAACAACCTGGTTTAGATGGCTTAGAATACATTGAGTGGATAGGTTGGTTTTGGATAGTCCATCTATTCGGTGTTTGGATATTGGTTACTGGTTTGGTCATCCTGCTTATAAAAGCGTTATCATGTAAACCACAACAAGGGTCTGCAGCAGATTCGTTTTCATTATTGCTGCTGTAGCAACTGGTTAAGACATGCTAGTATGAAGTTGCAATCATAGAATGAAAGAGACACTTCAAGTGCCTGGAAATTGCTTTAAGTTGATTTTTTTGCTAATTATGAATAATTAGTTTTCGTTAGAATGCTATTTTACTCACACGAGTTGACTTTATGAATTACTGGAGAATCAATCACTGTTGGCAATCGCAAGGAACCAACTAATTCAAATTATGAAGTTTTATAGGACCTGCTATCAGGCAAAACACATTGTAGTTTGAAGAACAGGCATGATACTATCAACATTTATAGGTTATAGATAATATAAGATGAATTCAATCTTGTCTCCACTAATGGTTCCAGAATATTGAAAATGTTTACGAAATACAATTTAATGGGATGCTGCGCAAACCCTTGTTTTTGCCAGAGCCGGGTAGTGGAGAGTTTTCCAAATTCAAAACCGTTCTCAAAAACAAGTAAGGAAAGTCTAAAGTCGGGCGGGGCCGACTATATTATACCCTGCACCACTTTGTAGATCTAAATTTTCGATACCATATCACATCCGTCAAATGTGTTGGGGCTATATATAAAGGTTTGTCCCAAATACATACATTTAAATATCACTCGATCTGGACAGAATTTGATAGACTTCTACAAAATCTATAGACTCAAAATTTAAGTCGGCTAATGCACTAGGGTGGAACACAATGTTAGTAAAAAAATATGGGAAACATTTAAATCTGGAGCAATTTTAAGAAAACTTCGCAAAAGTTTACTTATGATTTATCGCTCGATATATATGCATTAGAAGTTTAGGAAAACTAGAGTCATTTTTACAACTTTTCGACTAAGCAGTGGCGATTTTACAAGGAAAATGTTGGTATTTTGACCATTTTTGTCGAAATCAGAAAAACATATATATGAGAGCTATATCTAAATCTGAACCGATTTCAACCAAATTTGGCACGCATAGCTACAATGCTAATACTACTCCCTGTGTAAAATTTCAACTAAATCGGAGGTAAAAAGTTGGCCTCTACGGTCATATGAGTGTAAATCGGGCGAAAGCTATATATGGGAGATATATCTAAATCGGAACCGATTTCAACCAAATTTGGCACGCATAGCTACAATGCTAATTCTACTCCCTGTGCAAAATTTCAACTAAATCGGAGCAAAAAATTGGCCCCTGTGGTCATATGAGTGTAGATCGGGCGAAAGCTATATATGGGAGCTATATCTAAATCTGAACCGATTTCAACCAAATTTGGCACGCATAGCTACAATGCTAATTCTACTCCCTGTGAAAAATTTCAACTAAATCGGAGTTAAAAATTGGCTTCTTTGGTCATATGAGTGTAAATCGGGCGAACGATATATATGGGAGCTATATCTAAATCTGAACCGATTTCAACCAAATTTGGCACGCATGCCTACAATGCTAATTATACTCCCTGTGCAAAATTTCAACTAAATCGGAGGTAAAAAGTTGGCCTCTACGGTCATATGAGTGTAAATCGGGCGAAAGCTATATATGGGAGATATATCTAAATCTGAACCGATTTCAACCAAATTTGGCACGCATAGCTACAATGCTAATTCTACTCCCTGTGCAAAATTTCAACTAAATCGGAGCAAAAAATTGGCCTCTGTGGGCAAATGAGTGTAAATAGGGCGAAAGCTATATATGGGAGATATATCTAAATCTGAACCGATTTCAACCAAATTTGGCACGCATAGCTACAATGCTAATTCTACTCCCTCTGCAAAATGTCAACTAAATCGGAGTTAAAAATTGGCCTCTGTGGTCATATGAGTGTAAATAGGGCGAAAGCTATATATGGGAGATATATCTAAATCTGAACCGATTTCAACCAAATTTGGCACGCATAGCTACAATGCTAATTCTACTCCCTCTGCAAAATGTCAACTAAATCGGAGTTAAAAATTGGCCTCTGTGGTCATATGAGTGTAAATCGGGCGAACGATATATATGGGAGCTATATCTAAATCTGAACCGATTTCAATAAAATTTGGCACACTGGACTACACTATTAATTGTACTCCTAGTGCAAAATTTCAACCAAATTGGGGTAAAACTCTGGGTTCTGGGACCGTATTAGTACATATCGGGCGAAAGATATATATGTGAGCTATATCTAAATCTGAACCGATTTCAACCAAATTTTGCACGCATAGTTACAATGCTAATTCTACTCCCTATGCAAAATTTCAACTAAATCGAGCAAAAAATTGGCCTCTGTGGGCAAATGAGTGTAAATCGGGCGAAAGCTATATATGGGAGCTATATCTAAATCTGAACCGATTTGGCTGATATTTTGCAAGTTTTTCGAGACTCATAAAATATTCGGATGTACGGAATTTGAGGAAGATCGGTTGATATACACGCCAATTATCACCAGATCGGTGAAAAATATATATATCGCAGCCATATCTAAATCTGAACCGATTTTTTCCAAAATCAATAGGGATCGTCTTTGAGCCGAAACAGGACCCTATACCAAATTTTAGGACAATCTGTCTAAAACTGCGAGCAGTACTTTGCACACAAAAATACACCAACAGACAGACAGATGGACAGACCGACAGACAGATAGACAGACGAACATCGCTAAATCGACTCAGAATTTAATTCTAAGCCGATCCGTATACTAATAGGTTGGTCTATGATTACTCCTTCTTGGCGTTACATACAAATGCACAAACTGATTATACCCTGTACCACAGTAGTGGTGAAGGGTATAAAAAGCAAACAATAAAACTCATCCAACGACAATGATATAGCGTGGCGGTTGTTAGTATAGCACTAATATTATGAAAAAGTGCATTATAAACTATATCCGGCACAACTATACTTATATTATATATCTTCAAAGCAATACGTGTTTCATCTTCAGGAAAACTAATTGACCTAAAATTAAACTAATAGTACACAAGTCCAGTCAGATGGAAACTATTTCCGAAGAAGTTATTGAAATATCATAATTAGATAATTCTATTATTAAAGCCACATAGAAAATGTAATAAACTCCACGAAGAACAATAAACTACAAAAGATATTGTCATCTTGTGCTCATTATGATTGGATAGTTGTCTCAATTGTGTACAGTTTTCTTATTCCAGTGTAGATGGACATAGTGACTTCTAGACATTTCAAAGAACTCTACATGAAATTGGTTTATCTCTAGGAAATTAAACAAAAACAAATATAATGTAGCAATTTCTTATACTGGAAAATGTAATAAACATGCAAAATGTCCAACTACCGAATAGACCACATAGAATCTTTTGTCCTTATAACAATGACCGTATTGTTTTTTGTTGTCTTGTTGCCTTGATACAAACGTTGAAGTGCTTTTTACCGTAACAATATTATATGGCCCAAACAATGGTAAGTAGTATCATCATATTCATAGCTTCAAATACACAGACCTCTCCGCACCCCGCATTATTCTTCCACTTGAAGGAATCAACTTTTAATGACTTTCATAATGAAATTATACCGTTTATGTTGGTCCATTTCTCCCCTCCATCGAGGCTAGTACGACATATAATAGAAGTTCTATGTTGATAATGTGTTCCAGTCTGGTGGTAATATTTTCTATATGAATGCTTAAGATTAGTTGCCGAGTAATAAACAAAGAAAATGGTCAACTTGGCCTTACATATAATTTATGGTATTGTATTCTTTGATTGTAATAAACAGAGTATTTGAAAGTCAATAGTTCTTCATGTAGAACTTCTCTCTTTGCGGCAAATTCATTGTCTATACTGGGATTTCATGCGCTGGAGAAGAATAAATTGAAATGTTTTCAATTAATTCGATTTTAACTCGTAGAGGATTAAATTGCAACCGAAAAAAGTTAAACTGAAACTTTTACTCAATATATTTCAATTACATCCTGAATCTGTATATCGAAATACGAAGGCGATAATAACATCGTATAGAGCCAATAATAGAAATATCTAGAATTGGTCCCAATCATTAAATAAAGATTAGGGACGCATTTGTCTACTTTGGATCGTAATAAAATCATTATACTGGCTGATAACCGCTCATATGTGATGTGTGTGGACTTGGTATCTTAGTGTGAAAAAGTAGATACGGGATAGTTGTGTGTTACGATCAGTTGGTATCAGACCAACTGATAGAATAGTTTGTAAGTTGTTTATAAAGAAGAATATTTTTATACCCACCACCATAGGATGGGGGGTATATTAACTTTGTCATTCCGTTTGTAACACATCGAAATATTGCTCTAAGACCCCATATATTCTGGGTCGTGGTGAAATTCTGAGTCGATCTGAGCATGTCCGTCCGTCCGTCTGTTGAAATCACGCTAACTTCCGAACGAAACAAGCTATCGACTTGAAACTTGGCACAAGTAGTTGCTATTGATGTAGGTCGGATGGTATTGCAAATGGGCCATATCGGTCCACTTTTACGTATAGCCCCCATATAAACGGACCCCAAAATTTGGCTTGCGAGGCCTCTAAGAGAAGCAAATTTCATCCGATCCGGCTGAAATTTGGTACATGGTGTTAGTATATGGTCTCTAACAACCATGCAAAAATTGGTCCACATCGGTGCATAATTATATATAGCCCCCATATAAACCGATCCCCCGATTTGGCTTGCGAGGCCTCTAAGAGAAGCAAATTTCGTCCGATCCGGCTGAAATTTGGTACATGGTGTTAGTATATGATCTCTAACAACCATGCAAAAATTGGTCCACATCGGTCCATAATTATATATAGCCCCCATATAAACCGATCCCCCGATTTGGCTTGCGAGGCCGCTAAGAGAAGCAAATTTCATCCGATCCGGCTGAAATTTTGTACGTGATGTTAGTATATGGTCTATAACAACCATGCAAAAATTGGTCCACATCGGTTTATAATTATATATAGCCCCCATATAAACCGATCACCAGATTTGACCTCCGGAACCTCTTGGAAGACCAAAATTCATCTGATTCAGTTGAAATTTGGTACGTGGTGTTAATATATGGCCTCAAACTCCCATGCAAAAATTGGTCGATATCGGTCCATAATTATATATAGCTCCCATATAAACCGATCCCCAGATTTGACCTCCGGTGCTTTTTGGAGAAGCAAAATTCATCCGATCTGCTTGAAATTTGGTACGTGGTGGTAGTATATGATATTTAACAACCATGCCAAAAGTGGTCCATATCAGTCCATAATCGTACATAGCCCCATATAAACCGATCCCGAGATTTGGTTTTGGAACCTCTTGGAGGAGCAAATTTCATCCGAGTGAGTTGAAATTTGGTACATTGTGCTAGTATATGGTCGTTAACAACCATGCCTAACTAGGTCCATATCGGTCTATAGTTATATATGGCCCTCAGATAAATCGATCCCCAATCACACAAAGATTGGTCCATATCAAGTTCATAATTGTATATAGCCTCCATATAAGCGACCCCCATATTTCAATTCTGGCTCTCTACGTACAAAAAGTCCATATCGATTCGTAATTATTTGTAGACTTAACTATACATAACTTTTTTGTCTAATATATACCATGTATGGACTAAATCACAGTCTTTCGTAGAAGTTTCTACGCAATCCATGGTGGTGGGTACATAAGATTCGGCCTGGCCGAACTTGCGGCCGTATGTACTTGTTATTAATAAATCAGTATCAAAAGAATACTCGCTCTGTTTGGGTATTATTCAGACATTTGGTCCTTCGATCCGCATCATTGATTTATACAAAACTGAGTTACCACCACAGGTAAGAAACTCAAGTAAACCAATTTCCTCTTAGATAAATAGCCAAATTCTGAATATTCCCCGGGGAATGCTTTCCCTTGGACTTCATTTTCCACGGGAATAAAATCTTCCTATTCTAAACAGTAGGGGAGGGAGACATAATTTGGAATATTCGAGTTAAAAGCGTACAAGTATATGCGGCCGTAAATTCGGCCAGGCCGAATCTTATGTACCCTCTGCCATGGATTGCGTAGAAACTTCTACGACAGACTGTCATCCACAATCGAATTACTTGGGTTGTGGTAATACTTACCAATGGTAAGGCATCTTAAAACTTCTTAACATCGTCTTCTAAATTAGAAGTTAGTCCATACGTGGTATATATTAGACAAAAAAGATATGCATAGGTAAGTCTACAAATAATTATGAATCGATATGGACTTTTGCACTAAGAGATTTTTGTACTTAGAGAGCCAGAATTGAAATATGGGGGTCGCTTAAATGGGGGCTATATACAATTATGAACTTGATATGGACCAATTTTTGTGTGATTGGGGATCGATTTATCTGAGGGCTATATATAAGTATAGGCCGATATGGACCTAGTTAGACATGGTTGTAAACGGCCATATGCACAATGTATCAAATTTCAACTGACTCGGATGAAATTTGCTCATTCAAGAGGCTCCAAAACCAAATCTCGGGATCGGTTTATATGGGGGCTATATATGTTTATGGACCGATATGGACCACCTTTGGCATGTTTGTTAAATATCATATATTAACACCACGTACCAAAGTTCAACCAGATCGGATGAATTTTGCTTCTCCATAAGGCACAGGAGGTCAAATCTTGGGTTCGGTTTATATGGGAGCTATATATAATTATGGACTGATATGAACCAATTCCTGCATGGTTGTTGGATACAATATACTAACATCACGTAGCAAATTTCAACCGAATCGGATGAATTGTGCTCTTCCAAGGGGCTCCGGAGGTCAAATCTGGGGATCGGTTTATATGGGGCCTATATATAATTATGGACCGATATTAACCAATTTTGCATGGTCATTTTTTGCACCATGTACCAAATTTCAGCCGGATCGGATGAAATTTGCTTTTCTTAGAGACTCCGCAAGCCAAATCGGGGGATCGGTTTATATGGGGGCTATATATAATTATGGACCGCTGTGGACCAATATTTGCATGGGTGTTAGAAACCATATACTAACACCACGTATCCAATTTCAGCCAGATCAGATGAAATTTGCTTCTCTTAGAGGCTCCGGAAGCCAAATCGGGGGATCGATTTATATGCGGGCTATATATAATTTTGGACCGATGTGGACCAAGTTTTGCATGTTTGTTAGAAACCATATGCAAACACCATGTACCAAATTTCAGCCGGATCGGATGAAATTTGCTTCTCTTAGAGGATTCGCAAGCCAAATGTTGAGGGTTCGTTTATATGGGAGCTATACGTTAAAGTGGACCGATATGGCCCATTTGCAATACCGTCCGACCTACATCAATAACAACTACTTGTGCCAAGTTTGAAGTCGATAGCTTGTTTCGTTCGGAAGTTAGCGTGATTTCAACAGACTGACGGACGGACGGACATGCTTAGATCGACTCAGAATTTTACCACGACCCAGAATATATATACTTTATGGGGTCTTAGAGGAATATTTCGATGTGTTACAAACGGAATGACAAAGTTAATATACCCCCATCCTATGGTGGAGGGTATAAAAAGTCTGTCTTCCACCTCAACTTAAGTCATTTGGATTATCATCACTAGTAAAATTAAGTGCTACGCTCTTTGCCGAAGATGACTACCAAAAAGGCCGTAGGGAAACATCGAGACGTATCTGGTGCCCAGTGTAGCCTAAGAAGGTTAGGTTAGGTGGCAGCCCGATGTATCAGGCTCTTTTAGACTATTCAGTCCATTGTGATACCACATTGATGAACTTCTCTCTTATCACTGAGTGCTGCCCGATTCCATGTTAAGCTCAATGACAAGGGACCTCCTTTTTATAGCCGAGCCCGAACGGCGTTCCACATTGCAGTGAAACCACTTAGAGAAGCTTTGAAACCCGGGCCGAATTTTAAATACCCACCACCATGTATCAGATATAATAGTTTACTTTGAAAACTCTTCGCCGTAGCTGGTTACTTGATAATATATAGAATTTCAGATGATTTGATGACAGATATTCTCCCAATCAGATCAGTTCAACCACTACGCTTTCCGAAGATAAATTTTAAGATTCTACCTATGAGGACTATATCAGATTCTGGATTTGCAAGAAACAATTTTGTTTGAGTTTTAGAGAAATCATAAACATATCGTGTAAATGATGAAAAAAGCCTTGATTTGAAATAGTAAATCTGCAGATTTTTACCGCCATTATTTAAATGATTACGAGGAGTAAAATCTGGAAATTTTACTTTCAGTCTCAAGCAATTTTTATGATCAATGCGCCTGCTACATTTTTGTGGTCCTAATATACTTAGGTTTCCAATTTCAGGCAAAGTGGATAAAAACTACAGATTCTAGCAGCCCAAGAAATAAATTCGGGAAGTAGGTCTATATGGGGGATATACCACAACATGGACAATTTTCGACACACCTCTTAAAGGTCCTCAAATACCTCTAGAATTCAAATTTCAGACAAATTGGGTAAAAACTACGAATTCTAGAAGTCCAAGAAGTAAAATCGGGAGATCGCTCTATATGGGGGCTACACCACAACATGGACCGATACACCCCATTTTCGACACATCAATTTGTGGTCTTAAAATACCTCTTAATTTTCAATTTCATGCAAATCGGGTAGCAAATACACTTTCTAGACGCCCAAGAAGCAAAATCGGGAAATCGGTTCATATGGGGGCTATACCAAAACATGGACCGATACTGACCATTTTCGGTATACTTTTTGATGATCCTAAAATACCTCCACAAATATAGTTTCTAGCCGCCCAAGAAGAAAAATCGGAAGATCGGTCTATATGGGGGCTATACCAAAACATCGACCGATACCCCCCATTTTCGACACACCAATTTGTGATCTTACAATGCCTCTTGATTTTCAATTTCAGGCAAAACGGATAGAAAATACAATTCCTAAACGCCGAGGAAGCAAAATCGGGAAATCGGTCCATATGGTGGCTATACCAAAACATGGACCGATACGCACCATTTTCGGTACACTTTTTGATGGTCCTAAAATACCTCCACATTTCCAATTTCAGGGAACTTCGTAAAAATACTACGGTTTTTTGTAAGTCCAAGACCCCAAATCGGGAGGTCGGTTTATATGGGGACTATATCAAAACTTGGATCGTATTGCCCATCTTCGAACTTGACCTGCCTGCAAACAAAAGACGAATCTGTGCCAAATTTCAGGATGATAGCGCCATTATTGAAGGCTGTAGCGTGATTACAACAAGCAGACAGACAGACGGACATGCTTATATCGTCTTAGAATTTCTCCCTGATCAAGAATATATATACTTTATATAGTCGGAAATTGATATTTCCATGTGTTACAAACGGAATGACAAACTTATTATACCCCCGTCACCATTCTATGGTGGTTGGTATAAAAATACAATAATAGATTAATGGTCAAGGCATAAACTATCAAAACATTAAAAAATGTTAACGTTAAGCATTGAGTAAATATCGGCGATAAATGAAAATATCCGGACCCAGACATATGCTTGATTGATCGATTCAGAATTTCACCACGAACCAGAATATATATTTCTAATTGTGTCTGAAGCCGATATTTCGATTTTTTTCGTAATACAACGTAATAAAAAATTAGTATTGCTCCATCCTTTGGTGGAGGGTATAAAAAAATTAACAAGTATATACAGCAGTAAGTTCGGCAGGGCCGAATCTTAAATACCCACCACCATGAACCAATTATTAGGGTTTCCTTTGAAATTTCAGGAGGGCTTGAGGACTTGAGGACACTTCCCGATGATAAATTTAAAGATTTCACCTATGAGGACTATATCAGATTCTGGATTTAGTTCTAAATTTCAGGCAAATTGGATAAACACTACGAATTCTATAAGCCCAAAAAGAAAAATCGGGAGATCGGTTTATATGGGGACTATACCAAAACATGGACCGCTACTCACCATTTTTGGCACACCTCTTTATGGTTCTAAAATACCTCTAGAATTTGAAATTGAGACAAATTGGATAAAAACTACGGATTCTATAAGCCCAAGAAGTAAAGTCGGGAGATCGGTCTATATGGGGGCTATACCAAAACATGCACTGACACTCACCATTTTTGGCACACCTCTTCAAGGTTCCAAAATACCTCTAGATTTTCAATTTCGCGCAAATTGGATGAAAACTACGGTTTCTATAAGCGAAAGACCCCAAATCGGGAGGTCGGTTTATATGGGGGCTATACCAAAACATGCACTGACACTCACCATTTTTGGCACACCTATTCAAGGTTCCAAAATACCTCTAGATTTTCAATTTCGCGCAAATTGGATGAAAACTACGGTTTCTATAAGCGAAAGACCCCAAATCGGGAGGTCGGTTTATATGGGGGCTATACCAAACCATGGACCGACACTCACCATTTTTGGCACACCTCTTCAAGGTCCCAAAATATCTCTAGATTTTCAATTTCGCGCAAATTGGATGAAAACTACGGTTTCTATAAGCGAAAGACCCCAAATCGGGAGGTCGGTTTATATGGGGGCTATACCAAAACATGGCCCGATATAGCCCATCTTCGAACTTGACCTGCGCGCAGACAAAAGACGATTATGTGCCAAATTTCAGGACGATAGCTCCATTATTGAATGCTGTAGCGTGATTACAACAGACAGCCAGACAGACAGACAGACAGACGGACAGACGGACAGACGGACATGCTTATATCGTCTTAGAATTTCTCCCTGATCAAGAATATATATACTTTATATAGTCGGAAATCGATATTTCGATGCGTTACAAACGGAATGACAAACTTATTATACCCCGTCACCATTCTATGGTGGTGGGTATAAAAAAATTTATGTCAGAGGATTAAAAACATATTGTTAAGAAAAAACGTAAAAGTGGAGAACAATTTAGTTTAAGTTTTCCAGAAGTAGTTAATTTTCCCATAAAACACTTTACTTTTGTACTCTTAACAGAAGAATTAGAAATAATATTTTATTTGTATTTAATCACAAATCAATGTCTTCGAATGATTCAAACAAGAACGTTTTGTGATAAAAGTTTTGATAATTTGTCGGGCGTTAGTAATATTAACACCTACAGTATTGAAAAGTTGTGTCACAGTAAGACCACAATTCATAGCCACAACAAATCCTTGCAAAACATCTCCAGCATTGGGTCCTATGAAATGTAAACCCAAAATTGTTTGCTCTTCTCGAACGTTGGCCACAATTTTAATGTAGCAGAAATTATTATCCTTGTCCGTTAACATATACTCTCTGGGACAATAAGAGCTATGGTAGATTTCAATATTTTCTTTACCGAACTGTTTCACAGCATTTTCTTCAGATAAACCCACAAAAGCATATTCAATGGAAGTGAATAGAGTTGTAGGAATATTTTG